>NW_026866482.1:0-89970 GCF_026571515.1 Ruditapes philippinarum | reverse complement strand
AGGGAGTCAGTGTACAGAATTGATTAACTCTTTTCTGCATAATATTGAGTTATTGTACTTTGTAATTTCCAAATGATTTTTTTCCAGAGAATTACTCAAAAGCTCTTTGAGATATCACATTACACATTCATAGGTGCATAGATCTCTCCCAGGAGGTGTACAATGCATCAGAGTGATAACTCTACCTTTCATAATTTTTGACTTGTTGTCCTTTGTTATTTTTCATACTTAATTCTTCAACTGAGTGGAGCATAACTCAAAAGTGTTTGATATGTCAACATGAAATGTCATAGGTAGATAGATCTTATTGAGGAGGAATACCTCAGGAATACACCCAGGAGGTGTGCAGTGCACAAGACGCGAGAATTATCTCCCCCTTTCGAAATAAGGGTTTCTTGCGAATGTGAAATCGCCGATGTTCGCGGTTAAAATTTTGTTAAATATCAATGATTAAGTTTTGTTTGTGGATAAAATTCTTTTCTCTTCTACTTCACAGTTTAAAATCTATCTAAAATCTATCTAAAAAATGAAAGGGAAATGTTCTTTTGCCACAAAATCTCCTCGGTGGCCAAACAAAAATAAGAGTGTAGGCCATTTTCATGGGTCGGTTGGAGCACTGCAAACAAACATTTTTTTCTAGGATGGCCTTATGATCATCATTTACTATGGAGTGATTTAACTGATTTTATTGTAAGGAAATTTCCTTTGAGATTTAAAAGCAAACACCATTATTTGCACGTTGAACACGAGCCTATGACACGAGCCTATGTAAAAAGTTACACGTGACTTTATTATGTACATAATCTAAAACGCTAGCTGAAACTGAGCGGGGTTTTTAACAAATTGAGTTCAAAAGGCAACGAGAAAAAGAAATATCTTTAAAAATGATTATCGGCCTAAATAACGATAATACATCATAGATTTAGCATATTTTCAAAACCAATATACTACTGAATTAATTTAATAGAATACTAACATTAAATAGTGAACTTTAAAATGTTCAATATAAGTTTATCCGTAAATATCTGGCAACAAATTTTTTTTTACATACATGTAAAATCTCAGAATCACCTTTATGTTCTTTTTGTTCCACTGCCATTGAAAATATCGATAGTACAAACACTCACAATCCCAATCATCTATTTTTTTTCAAATTATTTATTCAGTTAAAAGGTGCCATTATTTGGGAACGTAAACAGCCCACACTTTTTTAAATCAAAGAGTTCAGTTATGAACATGTATATTAATTTTGCTATATGTGCAACAGTATATAAACGAGAGAATTTTTTAAGGTCAGTATGGGATGGTCCCCCGATATAATTTGGTCGGGGAGAATAAATGGGGTCACCCTAAATGTTGTTGCCAGAAAAAAAGCACACAAAAAACATACAATAATTTAAAGTTATAAACATAAAATAGTGTAAAGTATTTTGTTTTAAAAAGTCGCCAGAGAAAATACAAATATATTATTCAAATATAAACTTTCCTACTCTTCTATGAAAAATAAGGATTTTAAAGCGGGCGCCGAGATTTCCTTTGCGAAATCAAGAAAATACTTTTTAACACATATGTGCAAATAAGTGTTAATCAGTATAAATAAATACTCGTTTATTATACTTGAAGATTAAGGCCTTAACTTTCTTTCTATAGCATTCTTTTTTTAATTGATTAATTAGTATCTTAAGGGATCGTGTGGTTTGAAGAGAGGAAAAGGAACAAAAAATATCCCACAATTTTTAATAGTTCTTTATAAATAGTTTTTTTTTATATATTTTTATCTGATAATAGAATTTTAAACATGGATCAATAAATAAAACGTAAGTGGGGGCGCTGTGTTCTTTTTACTGAATTCAGAGTGTGGTTTTCAGGTTTTCATTTAAGGCACTGCTAGCAATTTTTTATTTGAATCCAAAATTATCAAAATTAATTAAGAAACAAAAATATTTTGGAGGGGTTACCGAATTTGAGAGTGAAGTTTTCAGATGGAAAAATGATAACCTTTTAAACAAAAATAATTTACTAATTTAGAGTTCCTAGAAAACTTATGAAGCAATCTCTCATTTGATACCAAAATTATTAAAATTGATTAAGAAGTAAAAATGTAAGAAGGTGTGCCATGTTTTCTTTTGTTTACTTAAACATAAGGGAGAGGCGCGGGTTTTAGTCTTTTTAGCTCACCTGTCACTGATCTTTTGTTCAGATATAACGTCAAAAATCAAAAACCTAACACAACGAGCTAGAGCTTAGATATATAACACAAAACATCTTCGGGTGGCTGTCTACCAAGTTTGCGGGGTCAAAAATGGTCCCGCTCAAGGGGGTCATTGATTTTCCATATGCAAATTTAGTAAAAACTAAAACAAGATCTTCTTCTATAATACTATAGAGGCTTAAGCTTACATATTTGGTATGAAACATTTTTTGTCTGGAAGACCTCTACAAAAATTGTTAAAATTAAAGCCTTTTTGTCATCAAAGTTGGCCCGGCGCTCCGGGGAAACATATTTTCCGTTATTCTCATAGAAACAAATGGCTTCCCATAGTATACATTGACTCAAAAAGCAATCCATGAATTCACATAGTAACTGTAAATTTCATAGCAACCGGGGAATTTTTATAGCAACCACTGACTTCCATAGGAACCACTGACTTTCCATAGCAACATTTTACTTTCCACGGAGACCAAAGACATTTTTAGCAACCAGTGACTTTCTATAGCAACCAGTGTCTTTCCATGGTAACCAATAATGCGATTGCAACCTTTTAGTATTATTGCAACCACTGATAATTCATAGCAACCATTTACTTCAATAACAACCACTTATTTGCCATAAAAATCATTGAATTCCATAGCAATCAGTGAATTTACATAGCAACCATTGACTTTCTATATCAACCATCGACTTCCATAGCATTATGTGCAATATAGACGTTCATAGCAACCAAAGACTTCTGTTTGCAACCATTGACTTTCAAGTGACTTTCCATAGACATTTTCATAGCAACTAGTGACATTCCATGGCAACAAGAGACTCTCATAGCAACCATTGACTTTTCATAGCAACCATGCAATTATTTAGCACTAAACGACTTTTTTAGTATCCAATACCTTACCAATGCAACATTTGACTTTCCATAGAAACCAGTGACCTATTTTGCAACCATTCACTTTCCAAAGTAGCCACTGAATTCTCATAGCAACATCTAATTTTCATAGCAACAAAGTCTTCCAATGCAACCGGTAACTTTCTGCGACAACCATTGACTCCATAGTAAACAGTAACTTCAAATAGCAATTAGTGACACTCATAGCATCCATTAAATGTCCATATCAACCATTGGGTTTCCATGGCAAACGTTGACTTTGAAAGCAACCAGACACTTTCCATAGCACCCATTGACTTTCATAACAACCAGTGACTTCCATAGCAAACAATAACTCACTTATTACCCATTGACTTTCCATAGCAGCTATTGACTTCCAACCTGAGACTTTCCATGGAAACCATCTATAGCAATAAAGTCGTTTATAGCAACCAGTAACTTTCTTTTGCAACCTTGACTTTCCATAGCAACCATATTCTTTCATAACAACTAGTGAAATCCCATAGCAACCAGTGACTCTCATAGCAACCATTGACTTTTCATAGCAACAATTAACTTCTTTAGCACTAAACAACTTTTCGTAGCATCCAGTAACTTGCAATAGCAGCATTCGATTTTCCATAGCAATCAGTGACCTATTTGGCAACCATTGACTACCATAGACACCACTGAATTTCCATAGTAACCATTGACTTTCATGGAAACCATAGTCTTCATATGCAACTGGTGGTTTTCTGTAACATCCATTGACTTCCATAGCAAATAGTGACTTCAAATAGTAATAAGTGACTCTCATATCATCCATTAAATTTCGATAGCAACCATTAGGTTTCCATAGCAATTATGTACTGTGTATAGCAAATATTGGCTTCAATAGCAACCAGACACGTTCCATGGCACCAATTGACTTTCATTCGAACAACGAGTGACTCTACCATTGATTTTTATAGCAGGCACTTTGGAAACCATTTATTTTGTATAGAAACCAGTGACTTTTTAGTAACTATTGTTTTCCCTTAGCAATAGCAACAAGTAATATGTTTACACAAGCACTATACATGCACTATTTCAGATGCAAATATGAACTTTTATGTTATCAGTTAAAGATTTAGATAATATATATGTTTTCATTTACAGTTTTTGTCATTAAAAGTATTTACATTCAGGTGAGCGATATAAGGGCCATCATGGCCCTCTTGTTTCCCTCATGTATATCCTCAAACCAAGTCTAAAATTTTCATGTAATTTTCTTTGTGATTTATGCTTCCGATGGATCATACTGTATCCAGATCTTTGTTACGTTCAAAACAAGCTTCTGTATAAATATGTATTTGCTTAAATTATTAAAACTCTTGGTAATAATAAAATTCACCTCCATACAAATTAGATATGCTATGTTTTTAACTCTACACACTAAAAGAGGCGACAATATGAATATATAGTATCATTAAAAAGTGGCAGTGTTTTCTTTTTGTAAGAAAATGAAAACGAGGCTATAAGGAGTACGATATGTATTTTATATATAGATATTTGGGACTCTGAAAATGAAAACGAAGCTATATGGGGTTATAAGGCAATTTGATATAATTATTTGGACTCTGGAAATGAAAATAAAAATTAGGCAATATGCTGTTACAAGATATGCATTTTATAAGGATAATTTGGGCTCTGGAAACAGACACGAGAATAAATTGATAAAATTCGATCCGATAATGATTGATTTTGATCATCTCGTGTTTCAGCTAAGTTAACAGCTATATCATATAAGGTGTGAAGTAAGTGAACATATTATCTAATACATAACGCCTAGACAAGACGGGGGCACTCATTTTGTCTTTAAGAGAAAAGAACATGTACATTAGAAACAGGAAGTTTAATACATGCACTCAAAAAGGGTTAATACATGCAAGCAAAAAACAAGACTAGTTAAGAAATGATTAGTTTTTAATAGCAGATTATTCAGATAAGTGACACAATCATAAACCTTCTTATTTCTCAATATATTTCATAATTATTATCGTTTTCAATTATGATGAATGAGTACGTATAATAGCTGACTAAATTTAATTATTGTGTTAGACTTTTCGACAGCGATTGTCGGCCGTGATTAATTATGTTTTCAATGGATATGAATAACTGTTTGTAAGCAATTTATTTATAAACTATTTTAGGTATATGTCAGAGTTATTATTTCGAGAGTTTGTCTAAAACGAAAGCATTATATTTATTTTAGGTTTATACAGAGTACATTCAGTGTTATATCAAGCCTTCGGTTATATGTTAATAAACATTTATTTCAAGGCTATTGTAGATATAATAAATCTTTAAAAAATATCTTGTTATAAAATTAAAGAAACAATGTCTCGAAATACAGTTGAGTTCACACTAAACTTCCCA
This sequence comes from Ruditapes philippinarum, assembly GCF_026571515.1. Lineage (NCBI taxonomy): Eukaryota > Metazoa > Mollusca > Bivalvia > Venerida > Veneridae > Ruditapes > Ruditapes philippinarum. The sequence continues at coordinate 84,469 of NW_026866482.1, read as the reverse complement.
CCCTTGTGCACTTCTAGTGCACTAGACCATATGACCAGGCTGGCCAGGGAAGGTGACACCTAAATGGTTTATTGGATAATTGTATATCAAGTGGGGGGGCATCCATTGTTACGCTGCAGTATGAAAAAAAAAATTGGGAAAATATATATATGGCCTATTCATGAATATAAATAAGTAAATTTTAAAATCAGCAGTTTTAACATTTTAGGTGATTATCATGTTGAAGCTTAAAATTAAAATGTTTTTTTCATTTATTGTAATCATATTTTTATTAACCAGTATTTAACTGTAAGTGAAAAATAATACCCCTTAAAATCAAATTTATAGAATTAATAAGGTTAAATTTAAATATGCTCCGTAATGGATAATAAAATAAGTGTTTTTAAAGCTTTTTTAAATGGCCATATATTTCAATTTTTCTAGTGTACAAATGGTATAAATCAATGTGATAATTCTGGCCCAATTAATTTAGTTTGTTACATCATAAACTTTTTTTCATAAGCTCAAACAAATCAAGGAAAAGGTTATATTTAAGCTAAAATATTATTTCTATAATATATAACTTAGAGACAATTCATCATGTTCAATATTGAAAGAGAATATTAATACATTGATTTTAAAACAATCAATATACAGTGATAATTTAGTATTCAACTTCGTAATGCTTGCATATGTTTATGCAAATAATTTAAATATTATCCATAAAATAAATAAATTTGATATCTTTATTCATTATTTCAATATTAAAAATTTAATGTATAAAGGGAATACTTTTATTGAAGAGGAAAATCTTAAGTCATGCTGTGTATTGGTATTTTCTGAGAGGGACTGTCTTCAAAATACCACTCTCCTGCTGATAAGAGGGCCTCAGGGTAAATAACAAAGAACAGTCAATTTTGCAGATTTATAAGAATGCATTGAAATTCCCTGGTTTTCTCAAAATGCATGTTAGAGATAAGCCTGGGATTCACTCAGTAAATGACCATAATTTTTGTATAATCAAATATACAAAAAAAAACATAAAGGCATAAATGCATAATAGATATTATCAGAGACATAGATAGATGTTATCTATGTCTCTGATATTATTGTCTCTAAAGCGTAATTTTCTATATGTATCCATTTATCCACATTTCTTGCCATTCTGCATAATAATATCACGGATTTATATTACTATATACTATTAATATAAATCCGTGATAAATATATAACTTAAGAGGCAATTCCTCATGTTCAAGATTGAAAGAGAATATTAATTCATTGATTTTAAAACATTTTATACACTGTGATATTATGTTTTTCAACATAAAATGCTTGCATACTTTTTAAAGATATACATAATTAAAAAATTTCCATAAAATAAATAAAATTGATAACTTTATTAAAAAATGTAATGTATAAAGGGAATGTTTTTATACAAGAGGAACTTAGTCTCGAGTCATGCTGTGTATTGGTATTTTTTTGAGAGCGATTGTTTTCATTACACTGGTCTCCTGCTGATCAGAGGGCCTCAGGGTAAATAACAAAAATGCAAATGTATGCAATATTTATTGAAAATTTCCTTTTCCCCCAAAAATACATGTAAGTCATCGATAAATGACTATACTTTTTGTATAATCAAATGTAAAAAATAATCTTAATGTCATAAACGCACGTTAGATATTTTTGTCATTTATTGTCTTTGAAGTGGAATTTTCTAATCTTATTATAAAAAACTGGTTTAAAACCAATATCAGTGTTAACTATTCTACAAACTTCTGACTTTGTATCAATATTTTTTCACATTTCTTGCAATTCTGCAGTAAAATTTGCAGCATCTTTTAGTTTTTGAACTGGGAAATGTTATTTTTTTTCTATTATAGATTTGACAAATTTGCCTTGTCAGTTTTTACGCATTTAGAAAATAATATATTTTAAAGAAAATATTATTTAAATACATGATTATAAAACTTTTGCAACTTCCTTTTCACTTTAATGCAGATCTGGTTTTTTTCTGTTTTTTTTTTTTTTTTTTTTTTTTTTTTTTTAATTTAATATCATACATGAGCAGAAAACAGTTACAGGAGATTAAAGTGTCAAAAGTCATGCTGTGTATAGGTGTTTTGATATAGTACCCTGCTGATAAGAGAGCCCCTCAGGGTAAATAACATATTAAGCCAGATTAGGCGATGTAAATTCTGTATTCTCTGAATGTTGGTGCAAATAAATTTCATTACAAATAGTACAAAAAGAAAAATGAATATTTTTGCAATTTATAATAAACTCATAAAATTAATCATATTGCATAATAATGTTACAATGCATGAAAAAAAAAAGGAAAAAAGATTGGTGTCGTCTCAAAAAATGGAATTGACAGATTTTCTAATCTTTTTGTTAATATCCATGTCAGTTTAAGTATACTAGTACCCCACAGGTACATATCAATACTTAATCCACACATATCAATACATACCACCATTATATATAAATATTTATTTTCAGAATAATATATATCATTTATATTAATCTTAGGTAAATCTCAGTTTGAGAAGGTAAGAGAGATTATAAATGAAAATAAAATTGACAAAATTTAGGCCAATTATAAACATATTAATTCTTTAATGTATTAAAGGCTATTAATGCTTAAAATCATTACCTTTAACTAAAACAACCATAAGTTATGATCAAAAATAAATAATACTACGATATAATTCCCCCTCCCCCCAAAAAAAGAACTGACTTAATTTTGTTTGATTAGCATTTCAATGTTTCATATTTCATTACCAGATTATAATAAAATAGAATCATATTAAATATCAATTAAGTTTGTTTATTTATGCACTTATCAACATTAAAGTTATAATTATTTATATTTAAATTACTTATTCTAACAATTAAACTTTAAAGTACAAAATCAGTAAAATTAATGACTTTGAAATTTATTGTTCTAATATTTTACGCCATATTTTACAAAATCCAATAATCACAATTTCAAATTTTTATTGAAAAACTATTAAACAGATATCTATATTTTCTATCTTTTTGTAAAAGTCAAATTGCTATTCAGTGAAATAAAAGGTAACTGCTTAATACATATAATAGGTCTGGTGCACTACAAAGTGCACTTATGAAGTGCACTAGTAGTGCACTACTAGTGCACTTTGTAGTGCACTAGTAGTGCACATCTAGTGCACTCCTAGTGCACTTTGTGTAACCTTTAGTGTGAACTCAACTGTATTATTATGAAATTTCCAGCGTTTTGTTCCCGTTTTCGGCCGTAAAAATAACACGCCAGCAACGAGAAGCGTGTAACATTGACCGAGTTAGATACCCCTGAAACCCACAAGCGTTTACCACATATATACGCGAAACAACGCACTTTCGACCCCCCCCCCTTTTTTAGGCCTCAAATAGTGAAAAAATGTCCTATTTGGGCCCCAAACATAAGTTTTCGTTTGAGTGATTTTTGGCAATTTTGAGATGTCCCCTCGTTGCCATGGTAACAGGAAATTTAAGACTGAGCATGTCGTTACAAAGGCAATGGTCCAGTCAACATTTGTGCCAAGTTTGATTAGTATTGAAGCATTTTTCATAGTTTCATAGCAGTTTGAACTTGTAACAGGAGGCTTTTCAGTGAAAACGGCCATTTTTCACAATATGCTCATGGGGGAAAGGGTTAACTAAAAAAAAAATAAATGTTACAAAACAACAATTTTTCACCAAAATTAGGTGAAAGACCACATGTTAACATGGAAAAACTAATTTTTAGGTGATTCTAAAGTTTTTCATCATTTTTTGTTAACCCTTTACCACATATATACGCGAAACAACGCACTTTCGACCCCCACTTTTTTTAGGCCTCAAATAGTGAAAAAATGTCCTATTTGGGCCCCAAACATAAGTTTTCGTTTGAGAAATGTTGCTAAAAAAATTGAGCACTTTTTCGGCGCCGTCCCCCATGCAAAAGATACATCAGGGGGTTGCCAGAAGGGGGATGTGCCCCCTTCTGTTAGGGGGGTTTGAAGGGGGGCGGAGTCCCCCTCATCGCCAAGAAAATTTTGGACGTGTGAGAGGCTAAATATGACCCAAGGTCGATCATAATGTAACGTTTAACCAACGCTGAAAAGCCTTTGACTCTATCTCAATCCCTTGAGCAGTTGCAGCACTTTGAAATAAATTTTGATGGAAAAAATCGAGGCAAAACAGTGATTTTTGGCAATTTTGAGATGTCCCCTCATTGCCATGGTAACAAGAAATTTAAGACTGAGCATGTCGTTACAAAGGCAATGGTCCAGTCAACATTTGTGCCAAGTTTGATTAGTATTGAAGCATTTTTCATAGTTTCATAGCAGTTTGAACTTGTAACAGGAGGCTTTTCAGTGAAAACGGCCATTTTTCACAATATGCTCATGGGGGAAAGGGTTAAGAACGTTCACGGACGTTTTACTAACTTTCGCCGAGCGTTGCACACGTTCGACTAAATTACTCAATCGCTACTTGGTTGTTACTTATCGTTTGCTTTGCAGTGAACGACTCACTGGCGACCTGTCAACAACCACTGAACGGTCCTCAAGCGCACGAAACGTCTGATTAAAGTGAAACGAATGTCCTTTTGGCATCCATTGAGCGTCATTCGACCGTTTCACGAACGTCTATGCATATGTAAAAAGCAAGGTTCAATTGATTTTGGGCTACCGTAAAGAACAACTACTATGGAAGATCCTGAAAGATTTAGTAGACTAAATATGTTTGCTATAGCCAAACATCAAGTAGATGTACTGAACTTAAACATAGCTGAATATATTGAGGGTATTCATCAGCAGAGAAGAAGACCTAGACGAAGACGACAGTGTTGGATAAATCATGAATATAAAAACGTCAAGATAGGAAAAGCCCTTATCCCACCTTTTTTGTCTTGGCGTCATGATGGTGACTGTTCAAACTCATAAGAACAACTGATACAGTTGAGTTCACACTAAACTTCCCACCCTTGTGCACTTCTAGTGCACTAGAGCTGAACTAGAAGTGCACTAGAAGTGCACTTCTAGTGCACTAGACCATATGACCAGGCTGGCCAGGGAAGGTGACACCTAAATGGTTTATTGGATAATTGTATATCAAGTGGGGGGGGGGCATCCATTGTTACGCTGCTGTATGAAAAAAAAATTGGGAAAATATATATATGGCCTATTCATGAATATAAATAAGTAAATTTTAAAATCAGCAGTTTTAACATTTTAGGTGATTATCATGTTGAAGCTTAAAATTAAAATGTTTTTTTCATTTATTGTAATCATATTTTTATTAACCAGTATTTAACTGTAAGTGAAAAATAATACCCCTTAAAATCAAATTTATAGAATTAATAAGGTTAAATTTAAATATGCTCCGTAATGGATAATTAAATAAGTGTTTTTAAAGCTTTTTTAAATGGCCATATATTTCAATTTTTCTAGTGTACAAATGGTATAAATCAATGTGATAATTCTGGCCCAATTAATTTAGTTTGTTACATCATAAACTTTTTTTCATAAGCTCAAACAAATCAAGGAAAGGTTATATTTAAGCTAAAATATTATTTCTATAATATATAACTTAGAGACAATTCATCATGTTCAATATTGAAAGAGAATATTAATACATTGATTTTAAAACAATCAATATACAGTGATAATTTAGTATTCAACTTCGTAATGCTTGCATATGTTTATGCAAATAATTTAAATATTATCCATAAAATAAATAAATTTGATATCTTTATTCATTATTTCAATATTAAAAATTTAATGTATAAAGGGAATACTTTTATTGAAGAGGAAAATCTTAAGTCATGCTGTGTATTGGTATTTTCTGAGAGGGACTGTCTTCAAAATACCACTCTCCTGCTGATAAGAGGGCCTCAGGGTAAATAACAAAGAACAGTCAATTTTGCAGATTTATAAGAATGCATTGAAATTCCCTGGTTTTCTCAAAATGCATGTTAGAGATAAGCCTGGGATTCACTCAGTAAATGACCATAATTTTTGTATAATCAAATATACAAAAAAAAACATAAAGGCATAAATGCATAATAGATATTATCAGAGACATAGATAGATGTTATCTATGTCTCTGATATTATTGTCTCTAAAGCGTAATTTTCTATATGTATCCATTTATCCACATTTCTTGCCATTCTGCATAATAATATCACGGATTTATATTACTATATACTATTAATATAAATCCGTGATAATATATAACTTAAGAGGCAATTCCTCATGTTCAAGATTGAAAGAGAATATTAATTCATTGATTTTAAAACATTTTATACACTGTGATATTATGTTTTTCAACCATAAAATGCTTGCATACTTTTTAAAGATATACATAATTAAAAAATTTCCATAAAATAAATAAAATTGATAACTTTATTAAAAATGTAATGTATAAAGGGAATGTTTTTATACAAGAGGAACTTAGTCTCGAGTCATGCTGTGTATTGGTATTTTTTTGAGAGCGATTGTTTTCATTACACTGGTCTCCTGCTGATCAGAGGGCCTCAGGGTAAATAACAAAAATGCAAATGTATGCAATATTTATTGAAAATTTCCTTTTCCCCCAAAAATACATGTAAGTCATCGATAAATGACTATACTTTTTGTATAATCAAATGTAAAAAATAATCTTAATGTCATAAACGCACGTTAGATATTTTTGTCATTTATTGTCTTTGAAGTGGAATTTTCTAATCTTATTATAAAAAACTGGTTTAAAACCAATATCAGTGTTAACTATTCTACAAACTTCTGACTTTGTATCAATATTTTTTCACATTTCTTGCAATTCTGCAGTAAAATTTGCAGCATCTTTTAGTTTTTGAACTGGGAAATGTTATTTTTTTTCTATTATAGATTTGACAAATTTGCCTTGTCAGTTTTTACGCATTTAGAAAATAATATATTTTAAAGAAAATATTATTTAAATACATGATTATAAAACTTTTGCAACTTCCTTTTCACTTTAATGCAGATCTGGTTTTTTTTCTTTTTTTTTTTTTTTTTTTTTAATTTAATATCATACATGAGCAGAAAACAGTTACAGGAGATTAAAGTGTCAAAAGTCATGCTGTGTATAGGTGTTTTGATATAGTACCCTGCTGATAAGAGAGCCCCTCAGGGTAAATAACATATTAAGCCAGATTAGGCGATGTAAATTCTGTATTCTCTGAATGTTGGTGCAAATAAATTTCATTACAAATAGTACAAAAAGAAAAATGAATATTTTTGCAATTTATAATAAACTCATAAAATTAATCATATTGCATAATAATGTTACAATGCATGAAAAAAAAAAGGAAAAAAGATTGGTGTCGTCTCAAAAAAAATGGAATTGACAGATTTTCTAATCTTTTTTGTTAATATCCATGTCAGTTTAAGTATACTAGTACCCCACAGGTACATATCAATACTTAATCCACACATATCAATACATTACCACCATTATATATAAATATTTATTTTCAGAATAATATATATCATTTATATTAATCTTAGGTAAATCTCAGTTTGAGAAGGTAAGAGAGATTATAAATGAAAATAAAATTGACAAAATTTAGGCCAATTATAAACATATTAATTCTTTAATGTATTAAAGGCTATTAATGCTTAAAATCATTACCTTTAACTAAAACAACCATAAGTTAAGATCAAAAATAAATAATACTACGATATAATTCCCCCTCCCCCCAAAAAAAGAACTGACTTAATTTTGTTTGATTAGCATTTCAATGTTTCATATTTCATTACCAGATTATAATAAAATAGAATCATATTAAATATCAATTAAGTTTGTTTATTTATGCACTTATCAACATTAAAGTTATAATTATTTATATTTAAATTACTTATTCTAACAATTAAACTTTAAAGTACAAAATCAGTAAAATTAATGACTTTGAAATTTATTGTTCTAATATTTTACGCCATATTTTACAAAATCCAATAATCACAATTTCAAATTTTTATTGAAAAACTATTAAACAGATATCTATATTTTCTATCTTTTTGTAAAAGTCAAATTGCTATTCAGTGAAATAAAAGGTAACTGCTTAATACATATAATAGGTCTGGTGCACTACAAAGTGCACTTATGAAGTGCACTAGTAGTGCACTACTAGTGCACTTTGTAGTGCACTAGTAGTGCACATCTAGTGCACTCCTAGTGCACTTTGTGTAACCTTTAGTGTGAACTCAACTGTATATTGATTATCACTAGTGTTACAATTCTTCACCTGTAACCGGCCGTGATCCGCGTGGTTAACAACAAAGCACACCACAGTGTTACCGTAATACTATTAATATTATTGTTAAAGGTACATCATGCCTCAAAAATCCATATTTTTTTAATTCTTAAGAAATGTCAAACATATGTTTAGAGCATGTTAGATGTTTTACAGCTGAAAAAGCAATAATGTGTCGTAAAGGCAGAAAAGTGTAAATAAGTAGAATTTGAATTCTATACAAAATACATATTCACTATAAATATAAGCAAATTACCAACAGAGCTTACAAAAGACATTTCATGCATGTAGCAGATGAGTATGTTTTTTTTAAACTGTAACAAGATGCCAAAAATAAAGTTTTTGAGAAATAAACATGTTAGCACTGCTGACGCATAATGTGCCTTTAAAACAGAGGAACAATAAAGAATCAGATAATCGAAATATCCACGCGTCTGATATTTTTTACCGTGAGACAGAACCTGGTTATGGAAAAAAACAGGGCACACGCATTCTCTACTTGGGGACCATACGTCGCTTTTCATGGAATGGCACTACTGTGTCACATTTGATGTTCAGTATTATCGCCGTAAGAAAACATCTGCGGATGTTTCTATATTCAAATTTTCACCATTTTCGTGTTTAAATGTTGAGTTCTGCTTAAGCCTGTGCTAGGGGCGTGGACGGTAACTTGCACTTTCCAGTACCGTCCATGAATAGGCTCAAACAAACCGAGCCTGCAACATTGTCAATTTTGCCGTGTTGGACTTCCTATATGGATTTTGTTTTTCTATATTATATTGCAAATGTTTTCTTTGAAAAATTTCAATTTAAAGGGGGTTATAATTGGCATGATTAAAGATGAAAACAATTTCACTTGTTCTCCTCTTCGGAGCCTAATATTATCATGAGTCCTTGGTGTCATTTCAAGCTGTAATATTCAATATAATTATGTATTTCATTTTCAATAGCGAATAGATAAGTTTGATAGTTTGTCTGTTTGATTGGTTTCGACACACCACCAACATTGGTCCGAAAGCTAGCTGGTTCTAAAGCTTCCGTACATGAAATAATCCAAAGTCCCTGACGGGATTTGAACCCACAGCGGTTAGAGGCAAGTGGTTTGACATAAACAAAAGCATTAGATAGCGAACAAAGTGACGTCATAAAAAGTGTAACTTTTCTCAATATTAAGAATTCAAATCTCAAATCTATATCCTAAAATATGCTAAAAAAAGATAGAACAGTAGAATCTACATCAAGGGTTATACATGCACGACATTTCTCGCAACTCGCACAACTTTACATGCTGATCAACAGTCCTGTAATAAAGAAAGTTGACTATCTTAAGAACTTTCAGATTTACATATGAACGTAAGCACGTGCGCGTGCACGGACAAACATGCATGGGCACCTCTAAATACCTCCCTTTCAGTCCTAGAATGGAGGCATAAAATTCTTCCCTTCTAACAATGTAATTAAAATAAACTGTTCCATTTTTCATTTTTAGTTTCAAAATATTATTGTCTGTGGTTAAACTTGGCAGTGTATCTTTTCAAAAGATATTTCTTGTTTCTACGTCACGTGAATTATTTTTAGATTGAGATGTTCATTACAGTTAAGTCAGTGCAAGGGTTCCTTCGGTGCAATGTTTAGTAAAGACAGCAGCAGGCTGCTCAAAAAATTATTTATGATTTACAAAATTTTAAGATGCAGACTGAATTGATTAAAAAATCAAGTGAGGTGCTCTGCAAATACAGCAGTAGGTATTAAAAACATGTTTTGTTTGAGTTTAAGTTCAGTTAATTAGAGCTAGAGTATTTTGTGTTCGTCTGCTTCGTTAGTTAAAAATATACAGTACAGTTACTGTACTACAGTAGCAGACGAATACGGTTCTTTTTCCGTGTGTTCTATTTATCTTACTAAGTATACAGTACAGTACATGTTCATATTAGGGAGAACTTAAAATAATTTTATTTAATTTTCAAAATGTAGATCTATTTAGATTAATGATATTTTGTCTTTTTCAGTGCATTTGAAACTGTGACACTACAAATCGCCAGTACTGTACTGTAGAGCTACTGTAGATCTGAAAATAATATAAAATCATTAAAAATTTTGTTCATATACTTTAATGACATTGTATAGTAGATCTATAGTTTATATTTATATTTATAAATTGATAATGCGAGAATTATTTCTTTTTCAGAACTAAAAGATGATCTTATAACATGGTACAACACCAATCAGAGTACAGTTTATCTTTCACCACTCACATATGCCTTCCCTACCCCTCTTGCCGGGTTCTACATTATGCCAGAAATTGACATACTGACTTATCTGCCAGGTGGTAGGAAAGAAACAACTAGAGTCAAGTCGTTACAGGACCTGTTTACATCTGGCAGGAAAGTTTCACAGGAAATATATTTATCAGCTGTCGCTGGATTTGGGAAAACAGCATTTTCAAAATATCTCGCTATAACATGGTGTCAAGCTCATAAAAAGGATGAAAATTATAACTATTTTGAAGAAAAAGAATTAGAGACTTTATCTGGCTTCGAGTTTTTATTTCTAGTGCTATTGAGAGATTCAGTTAAAGTCTGTGATGTCGACGACATGATTGAACGACAAGTCATACAATATCTTCCGTGCTCATCTTCATTGCCAAAAGGACTATTAAAGGACATTCTACGTGATGAAAAATGTCTTGTTATATTAGATGGACTAGATGAATGGAGTCATCCAGACAGCAATTGTACAAGACTTCCTAAAAGTATTCCACATCGGTATGCACGTGAAAAGTGTGTAATCTTGACAACGACTCGGCCATGGAAGCTTGGAGTCTCAAACTTAAAGACAAGTCAAATGGACAAAACAGTAGAGCTAGTTAAACTTAACAAAGCTAATTCAAGGCAGTTTAAGCTTAATGCACTGAAAATGTTGAATGTAAACCTTCAAGATGGTAAACTGAAAAATGAAATGTGTAGATTTGAAGAATCAATCAGTAATCATGATCTTGATGATATGGAATACACCCCTCTCCTGTTACTCTATCTTATATGTTTATGGGTTGAAAACATTCCAATAGGAAATTCTGCAGTAGAATTATATACAGGCATTATTCAGCTCCTTCTATCTAGAACAGAAAAGTTACATGGAAAGTTTCATTCATTGTGTGAAATATCCCCTAGTAATGTTCCCGAATGCTTTAGAACACATCAACATTTCTGTCGTTACTACACGTTTCTAGTGACCATTGGGAAACTAGCTTTTTATACATTGTTCAGTAAGAAAAAGGAGCACACATTAGTTTTTGATAAAAATGTTGCAGAAAAATATCTTAACCAAGAAGATTTGAAATCAAGCTGTCTATCAGGAATATTATCAGAAAGTAAAGTGAAAACATTAATAAATGAAAGTTCTAAAATCTCATTTTCACATAAAACAGTGCAGGAATACTTTTCAGCAATATTTATAAGTTTTCAAAATACAAGTGAAGTTCAAAAAAGCTTCTTTGAAGAGTGCAATTGCTTACAAAATATTCTAGACATGTCAAAAGTGTTTGTCTTTATTAGTGGTATGAACCCTAAATTAATGTCTACAATATCAAGTGATTTGATGCCTGTGATAAACAATGATGAAATAACAAGCAAATACAGAACTTTGACAGATAATGATTTCAGGTACAGTGATCCATTACAAGAAATACAAGACATGTACATTTCTTGTGCCAAAGCAAGCCAGGAAAACAAAGACCTCAAATTGTGTTTACAAGATTTTGTCATTAATGAAAAATGTCAACAAGAAAACTACTTCAAACAATTACAACATCTATGTCAACAAAATAAAAAAAATATAAAATCAATAATGATAAATAATAAAGGTATTTGTAGTGTACAAGAAATTATCAATTTGTTTACACTCTCTGACCTTCCACATATAGAGAAATTATCCTATCATGGTGAAATTGTAGAAGAGGAAATAATGAGCTTGTTATTGAACCCTTTAAAATGTTTAACTGTGTTATCAAGTAAATGGGAAAATCATAAATTTGTAGGAGTATATTGCCGGCTGTCTGCAGAGATAAATGGAGGACTGGTAAAATTACAACACCTGGAGTGTTTATATATAAACTGTTTCACTATGACCCACGAGGTAATGGAGACATTGTTAAATTTCCTCACTAGTAAAAAATCAATGAAAGAAATATCATTGTACAGTTTATACTGTAGTGATCATAAGAATACTTCATGTAGGGGATTCAACCTTGACCTGTCTCAACATTCACAACTAAGAGGTTTAGGATTGTCCCGGATACCTGTGTCACAATTAAACATGGATGTATCCTTGTTAGAGAAATGTACTATAGGTGAATTATATAAATCTGGTGTTGTGTCATCTTATCTGAGTCAACTACCAGCAGCCAGTAAACTACAAAAATTTTATTGTAGTGATCTAGAATCTTCCAGTGACATAGAAACAATGTTACAAACATTACCATTGATATATCATGTGAAAGTTGTTAGGTTGTTTAGAATCAATCTAGGTGAAAGATCGTTAACACTGTCACCTCAAATGATCAATATTGAACGTGTTTACTTGTATAAGATAACAATGTCTTGTTCAGTGTTACATGATCTCATTACTGTTTTAAACAAACTACCACATACAGTGACAGTATCTATAGAAGGTTGTGATATAAAACCAGAAACAGAATTTGAAAATTTTAAAACATTTATAAAACAATCAGACAATTTTGTGGTCACCTATGATGACACTTTGAAGTCTGGAGTGTACAGGTTTGACTTTAAAACAACAACAAGTACTGAGTAACCTTAAATGAACTTGTGAGAAACAATTTATAAATAGATTATGAGACAAGTGACAGGTGAAATAGACATCTTTTTTTTTAATCAGAAATTTAGTGCAGGGCATAGATAAGGAAACATTTTAAAATATGTACATTTAGTTAGACAACTTGGATTATCTTCTGGAAGTGTTAAGGATGGACTGATGTTTCTTTATATAAAAAGTAAGTTTATTATTTATATTATTTTATACTTTCTGAATTTCTATGGATTTTTATTTTGAGCTTGGCACATTTTAATGCAACAACATTAAGTTATTTTTTAAAGTCTACTGTACAGGACTGTAATATATTTTCATAATATTGAACTAAGTCATAGCTAGACTATGTATTTATTCTTCAGTTTGTTTGAATCACTGTCAAACTTTATATAAAGGAGTAATATTTTAATTAAGGTTGACCATTGCTAATGCATGCATAATACCTCCACTTTGAAGAGTAATCAAATAGGCTTGGAATTAGTTGTCAACTGCATTGAAATTGATAGATAGATTTTTTGTTTTTGTTTTTGTTTTTGTTAGCTCACCTTCACAAAGTGACATGGTGAGCTTTTGTGATCGCTTTTCATCAGGTGTCCATCCCTAAAATTAACTTTTATAGTGCCCCCACTTTAGTGGCAGGCATTTAGATCTACCCTTGTCTGTCCGTTCTTCCGTCCGTTCACTTGTGTCACACGTAACTCAAAAAGTATTTGACCTAGAGTCATATAACTTTACAGGAATGTAAATCAGCATGTGTAGTTGCGCACCTGGGTATTTTCGTAAAGGAATAAAAGGGGGAAGGAAATTTAAACCCTATTTGAAACAAGGGTTTTGTGTAACCCCAGGTTTTGTGGGGTTTAAATTGTGGCCCCAAAACCAACTAAGTTTAATAAAGGGGGGTTTGTTAACCATTCCCAATTTAATAAACCCCCCCAAAACCAAAAATGGCCTCCCCAAAAATTTTAGCTTCTTTTACAGTGGGGGTATTGGGTGATAAAAATGGGGTTGACCACTTCCCTAATTTTTTATTTTGCTAAAAAGCAAAAATAATGGTGACACTTTTAAATTTAAAATTTTTTAAAATAAAGGGTGTGACAAAATCCCCGTAGTAGTTATAACCCTAAAAAGTCATGAAAAGGTCTTTTAAAATGAAAATCCTAAATCCTCTTTCCTTTTTGACTTAATTTTTAGATTTTAATATTTTACACCTATACCTTTCCTATTAAAACCATAGGTTTTTAGCTCGACTATTCGATAAGAATAAGTAGAGCTATTGTAGTCATCCGAGCGTCGGCGTTCGCGTCAGCGTCGGCGTAACCATTTTTGTTAAAGTGTTTGTAATAGTTCAAATATTTTCAAAGTCCATTGACATATGGCTTTGAAACTTTGCACACTTGTTCACCATCATTACCCCAACCTGTAGTCAGGAGGAGGTAACTCTATCAAGCATTTTGACAGAATTATGCCTCTTTTTCAACTTAGAATTTATGTTAAAGTTTTTGTAATACCTCAAATATTTCCAAAACCATTGACATAATTATGGCTTTGAAACTTTGCACACTTGTTCACCATCATGACCCCAACCTGTAGACAGGAGGAGGTAACTGTATCAAGCATTTTGACAGAATTATGCCCCTTTTTCAACTTAGAATTTACGTTAAAGTTTTTGTAATAGTTCAAATATTTTCAAAGTCCATTGACATATGGCTTTGAAACTTTGCACACTTGTTCACCATCATGACCCCAACCTGTAGACAGGAGGAGGTAACTCTATCAAGCATTTTGACAGAATTATGCCCCTTTTTCGACTTAGAATTTACATTAAAGTTTTTGTAATAGTTCAAATATTTTCAAAGTCCATTGACATATGGCTTTGAAACTTTGCACACTTGTTCACCATCATGACCCCAACCTGTAAACAGAAGGAGGTAACTGTATCAAGCATTTTTATTACTATCAAGCACTAAGAATAGTCGAGCGTTGCTGTCCTACCGACAGCTCTTGTTATGGGACCCAGTTTGTATACTAAAGTCCCTGACGGCACTGGTTTTTTCTAGACTTAAAATATTAATAAGCTCAAACCGTATCAGATAACTTCTTCCAATTTTGCATTAAATATCAATTGATAACCTAAAACACAGAATAACAACTCAGTTAATAGCTATTTCATTTAAAACAAATGCATAATAATCACATCTGGTATCAAACAGATACATATTTAAGATTCCTATAAAAATCAGTGAAATATCTATAAATTGACATAATTTGACCCAATAAAAAACCCTAAATAAAACTAAAATGGAAATAAAACATCCATATAATTATATAACAACAATTAATCATTAAGGGTCTAAACAAAAAAATCCCTATCAAGTTCTGTGGTTTACTTAAAAAGTTCTAGTTATTTTCCTACATAGTATACCAACTTTAAGATAAAAAGTCAATTTAACAATAAACAAGGAAGAATTACTCTAATTTAACCTCCCCCACAAGAAAATGTTCATTATTTACACATTTTATATAATAATATTAATTAAGAGCAAGCTTTCACTGATTAAATGAAGAAAACACCATCAATTTTCATTGGAAATGGCCATTTCCCTATGATCTATACATAATGGCTATGATCTATACATAATGGCTATGCATAGTACAAGGGAAGTAACTCAGAAATTGGCCAATACTGATTTTTTAATAGCCAAACTGAATTTACTCAATAAATAGCTCTATAAACATAAAATGGTTCCAATAAGATTTATTTTGAGTATAAATTAGCTAGTTTTTATAAGTATAACATAATACCTGTTAATAATATGGAAAATAAGAAGTTTTGTAGCTATTAAAGGAAAATTACTGGTAATAGTATGAGTTGTCAGCCCCCCCCCCACTTAAATATTTGTGGTCTGTTTGATACCACTCTGTAAACTTACTCAAACTAGTAGATACTTATGATCATATGGAAAGTATGGCAATGGATTTGTTTATGTTCATTAGTTTTAAAATGTCCTCAAATGACTATAATAAAGGAAGTTCTATATATATAAAACACCAATTATAAAATGTCAGAGGGGAAACTTACACTTTATATGACAAATATTGAACTCTGCTATAAATTACTGACTAGCCTGGGTGCCAGACCATAATCTAAACCTTAAATATCTACAAATAACCATAATTTTTACATGAAACCTAAAAAACTTAATATTTTATAGTTGTTTTCTTCCCTAAGGTGCCATGTGAAAATAATAGATTTATAATTTTTTATTCTAAATCAAAACTGTTTTGTTTTGGGTTTAATAATTCTAAGTACATATTAGAGACATATTAAGACAGAAAATATAACTTGTATAAAGGTACATATATTAATTTTCCACTACTCTTTTTGAAGAAAAACATTAATTAACCCTGTGATAGTGTACACAGGTGTTCAATACGGCCCTATGTGCCGGCACTATTAGAGGAGTTTGTTAATTCAAGTTGATTTTAAATCCTATGTTATTTTAAATTGGAAACTGTTTTGGTCTAATAAATTAACATATTAAAGACATGTCAAGACATATATAACATGTCACATTATAGATACACTTATTAAATCTTTGTATGTGGTAACTTAAAGCTATATATACACTGATAGCATTATAAAAGTCTATGGGAGACAGCTCCATCTGATCAAGCTACATATATATTGTATCTATAATTATGTATTTTTACAATTAACTGCCAAGGGGTGTTGCTATTATGACTCTGTTGTTTTTTTGTAATAGTAATTAAGAGCTTCATCATATATAATTTTTTAATAGTTGTAATATTGTACAGTTCAGATACTTTTTGTGTCGCCTTGAAAAAGGCGACATATAGTGATTACTTTTGTCGGCGTCAGCGTCCCCTTAGGCTTGTCCGGAGCATAAGTCAGTCATTATAAGTCGGATTGACTTCAAACTTGGTATGCATGATTCTTATAATTACCCAAAGTGCAGTGCACAAGAACCAGGGGGCCGTTTTATCAACGCTCTACGACACGTCGTAGACAATTTTTTTGTCGCAGACATGTCGTAGAACGTTTAGACCGTTTTATTAACGTTTGTCGTAGCCTACGACGTCGTAGAAAATGTCGCAGCTCTACGACAGGGGTAAGGCTGTCGTACGACGTTCGCATGACGTCACATGTAAGACAAAATGGCGTTAATGTACGTTTCCAACATATCTTTGAAAAGGAAAAATCGCATGTTTAAGGAGAGGGTAGGGCTGGATGAGCTGAGAGACTCCGAGATTGTGTCTCGCTACCGGCTTGACAGAACTTCAATTGCTGAACTAGTCAGCATACTTGACGAATCCTTGACTAAATGTACAAAAAGATCATTTTCGATAAGTGCAGAAACGCAGGTAAACTCATTCACTTATCTTTTAGTCTCATAATACAGAGTTATATTGTGTAGCCTTTTTGTTTCTTGCAATCTTTTTGCTATTTAAAATCAAGTGACACCAGTCTACGTGAATTGACTAATGGCCTTGACATTAAAATTACATAAACATACCACTACAGCCAGTACAGGGGTTCCCGATGTTGCAAAGTGATTCATGTGGATCAAATTAATATATTATGAATGATTTATGTTACTTTGACCTCTAGTAGCACGTTTTGTTATATACGTTTGTGACAGTTCAAATGGAAAGAAATTTGGATAGATTTCTTAACAGCTAAAGTGTTAAGTGACAAATATTGTAAACAGTAACCTGGTATGGCATTACAGTAGACTAGTTAGTTTATATGATAACTTTTTGGCCGAAATAACATGAAAAAGTTATCGTCTTCAACAGTGAAAATTTTATTTAAACGGGAGTAAGACACGTCACGGTAATTCTACTTCACCCCACCCACCTATTAAACATTGAATACACTTCACCCTCCTGACACATCAATTATAGTTCACCCATCAATCTAACTACTTATATAATTTTATAAAGTTAATTCTAGAGTAAATAATTCAATAACAGATATCCCTAAATAATAAAATTGTATAGGCCTAGGTTAATTGATATTCATGACTTTCAGTAAATTTTAAAGCATTACTGATCAATTTCACATCTTTAAATTATATGATTCAGTATATTACATATAAACAGAAATGGGTTTGCTTCTATTACCCATATATGGGACCTATATGCATATTTCTGAGACAGATAAGTTTCCCCTTATTGGTCATGTTTGTCATGTGTTGGTGAAACTATACAGAAATGTCTTCATTAAATCATTTATAACTACACGGGTCACATATATATAACTGTTGAAGGCAATTGACCAAGCAAGCCCAGATACATTTTTGTAATGTATAGCCTATGATATTGGACCCTTACAAGCATATATTATTAGTTATAAATATTTTGGCAGGTTATATGGCCCTATATAAATGGTTGTTTGTAAATATAACCCGAGCTGCTAGGCAACAGTTTATATACGGCCATATAACCTGTCAGAAATATTAATAACGAATTTATAATACAGCAAGCATCATTTTTAGTGGAATAAAGCGAGATTTCTTTATAAATCGTCAGCAGCCGTGTATATGAAACTATATAAACGTCACTATTATCGAATGAAAGGCGACGTTACAAACGTGCAGTATTATAATATTAGTTATACAGATTGTTGACATGTTATATGGCCCTATATAAACGGCTGTTTGCAATCTAACCCTTGCCTTGTGGCTCGGGTTATATTGCAAACAGCCATTTATATACAGTCATATAACCTGTCAGCAATCTTTATAACAAATTGATAATACTGTAAGCACCATTTTTTAGAAAAAAAGTAGGATTTCTTTATGAATCGACAACAGCCATTTATATAAAACAATATAAACGTCACGATTATCCAATGAAAAGTGACGTTACAAACGTGCAGTATTATAAGCCTTGTTACATATACTTTATTGTGGTCATCTACTGGACAAAAATTACATATTAAGTAAGTCATCAAGTATTGAAATAAATGGAACAAAAATCGAGCATTGAACACAAAACTTTAGTAATAAACTTCCAAGAAATCAAGGATTTTGCGGTCATAAACACGTATTACTGCTAT
Organism: Ruditapes philippinarum; assembly: GCF_026571515.1. Lineage (NCBI taxonomy): Eukaryota > Metazoa > Mollusca > Bivalvia > Venerida > Veneridae > Ruditapes > Ruditapes philippinarum. The sequence continues at coordinate 65,300 of NW_026866482.1, read as the reverse complement.
TTTAGGTTCTTGTTGGATTGAGATACCTTGCCAAAGGGGCATTTTATTCTGAAGTAGCTGACCTCCATGGAATAAGCAGAAGCAGTGTTTGCCTGGCTATAGATGCTTTCGTTAATGCTGTGAATGCAAAATTGGACAATATAAGGTACCATTAATCAACAATAATAGATAATGTTTATGCTTTTAGTAACATAGAAAATATTATTAGCGTCCAATATGACTTTTTTAAGCTGTGTACTCAACCAAATGTAATCCTGTATTGTAAAGTAAAATGTATAATAACCTATATAGTAAGGACTATTTCTTTTGTATGTGCTGTAACTGTTAGCAAATAGTAAATGACCTTCATTGTTCCCTTCACCATATTTTACTGTTTAAAACATTTTCATTTGAGTAAGCCTGAATCTGGAGGCATGCTGCTTTAATGATTTAAATTATTGTCTTCAGATTCCCTGTAGAGAATTTGTACAGTATAAAATATGACTTTTATCAGAGATGTGGCCTACCAAAGGTGGTAGGAGCAATAGATGGCACACTATTCCCTATACAGGTAAAGTTTGCCCCTTAAACTAAAATTTATCATAGTTCCAATATTGTAAAAATTGTTTAAAAACAAAAAAAAAGTTTCAGTCTTGTCATTTTTAGCTCGACTATACGAAGTATATGGAGAGCTGTCCTACTCGGGTCCACGTCCACCTTTCAGATTAAAGTTTTGTAGCACTAAAATATTTTTCACTTTAACTTTTTCATTTCTTAAGGTATCAACTTCAAACTTCAAATATATGTTGCTTATCATCAACCACATGTTATGTGACAAGGTTCATAACTCAAGCATCAATATATTTAGATTTTTCTCCCCTTGAACTTAGAATTTTTCTTAAAAAATATAATTTTTTACTATAACTTCTTTATTTCATAAGGGATCAACTTCATACTTGAAATAATAGTTCCTTATCATCATCCACATCTTATGTGGCAAGGTTCATAACTCTAGAACCTATTTTTTATAGATTTATCTCCCCTTGAATTTAGAATTTTTCTTAAAAAATATCATTTTTACTGTAATAAGGGATCAACTTTATACTTCAAATATATATATATTTTTATCATCATCCACATCTTATGTGACAAGGTTCATAACTCTAGTACCAATATGTAAGAATTATCTCCTTGTTAACTTAATTTTTTTTACTTGAAAAATGTTATTTTTTACTTCTTTAATTTTAAAGGAATCTACCTCAAACTTCAAATACATATTCCTTATCATCAACAAGATTTTATGTGACAAGGTTCATAACTCTTGAAGCAAATATTTTCAGTCATTATGCCCCTCTGAACTCAAAAAATTTCTTTAATAAATTACTTCTTTTCGTTTATTAAAGGTATCATACTGTCAAACTTCAAATATATATTTCCTTATCATTATACAAGTTGACAAGGTCCATAACTCTAGTGTGACTATTTCCAGAAGTTTTCCCACTGGAACTTGGAATTTATGTTAACAACAATAACTTCTTGTCATAAGAAGAAGTATATTATAACAGAATTGATTTTTCTTTCATAGTCTTCCTTACTGCATCCAGTATTTAATTAGTCGAGCTTCGCTGTCTCCTGTGACAGCTGTTGTTTTAATTATCAAAAGTCAATTTTTTTAGACACTTTAATTACAAATTTTGTTAAATACTGCCCTTCAAAAGGGCTATCTTCAATTTTGTAATACATGGAGCACTTTAATGTATTTATGTGGTATTCATATGAATTACTGAAATAAGCTGTAACATAACATAAATCCTGTTTGTCAAATTATACTCATTAAAGGTATGAAAGTGATCATCTCATTTTTCTTTCTTATCTTAATTAAGGCTCCTAGTGACAATGAAGCTGCTTATATATGCGGGAAAGGGTTTTCCCTGAAATAAACATGCAGGAAATTTGTAAACACCCAACATGGGGAAATCCCTTTTTCTAAAAATTTAATTTGAATCGGTTTTTTTAAAGTTTTTAAAATTTAAAAACTTGAAAAATTTTGATACCTTTGGGGTATTTTATGAACTTTCAAAAATGAAATTTTTTTTTTTCAGTTTCTTTAACATTTACCAAGCCGGGGGTCACAAAAAACCCTTTTTCTTTTCAAAAAGGGAATAAGGGAAATTTTTTTTTGAACATGTAAAATTTTACTGATAAAAAATTTTAAAAAATTTAATTTAAAGGGGACTCCACGGGGTTTTATTGAATGATGGGACTGGGAAATATTTTTCCCTGATAAATGAAACCCAATTTGAATGTAGGGTTTAAGCCACTAAGTTAAAATATGCCAAAGTTTTCAGATCATTCGCGCACATCGTTTATCCAGAATAATTATTCAAATTGTGTAAAAATGGCCCAAAATGAAAAGCTTTTAAACGCTTTTTACTCAAATCGGGCTAAGAATTGCATAAGAAAATGATTTTCAATGTATTTAAAAGAATAAATCTGAACTATCTTTGCATATATTTCTGTTTAAAGTGCCCTAGCTCAATTATGTAAGAAATTCAAATGCTATGTTTTTAGGCTTTTAAACCTCAGTGGAGTCCCTTCAATATATAAAAGAAATGTAAAAAAAAAAGAGTATCCTTTTATTGACATGCATAACTTTTTAGCTCGACTATTCGATAAGAATAAGTAGAGCTATTGCAGTTACCCGCACGCGGGGCGGGCTAACCACTTAATTAAAATTTTTTGTAATAGTTCAAATTTTTCAAATCCTTTGGACATATGGTTTTGAAATTTTGCACACTTGTTAAACCACCCCATGACCCCCAACCTGAAAAAGGAAAGGAAGGTTTAACTCTATCAAAGCATTTTGACAAAAAAAAAAAAAATTTATGCCCCTTTTTCGAATTTAAAATTTTTACTTTAAAAACTTTTTAAATATTTCCAAATTTTTTAAAAAGTCCATAGAAAATATGGGTTTTGGGGGAAATTTGGCACACCACCCAATCCCCCCAAAACCCTGTAAAAGGAAAAAGTATCAGGCTTTTTTTTTACTACAACAAAAAGAAAGCGAGCGTTGGTCTACCGAAGTTTCTTTTTACACCTTTTTGAAAACCCAAAACATTAAATATAAACATTTTGAAGATTTTGCAAACATTACTTTTAATAAAATTTTTAAATTTTTAAATTTTAAAAACCAAAAAATTTTTTGGAAGTGAAACCTGGGGAAATCTTCTTGGAGATGGGTGGGAGGGGCACTTAAAATTTTATCTGATGCCCACCCGTGCTAAACCCTTCATCAAGAGCAAAAACCCAAGTTTTTTTAATGAAGCCCATATAGGGGCCCTTTCTGGGGTTTGAAAAGCTTTTGGTTTTCCCTTAAGTTAATTTGGGGTTTGTTAAAAAATATTCCAAAATTAATAAATAAAATTTTTTTTAAGGGGCCCAAAAATTGGAAAAGGGTTTTTTGACAAAATCAGGGCCCGGGGGTTAATTGAAATTGAAATAAAAAAAAGCCCTTTCGTCTGACTGACCTTTCCCTTTTGATATTGTCCCCTTTCAAAACCCTTAGGGACACTACATAAAACCCATCATCAAACCCATAATGAATACTTTTGAAAAAAGCACTCTAAAACAATTAAGCGGACAAGCTTTTTTGAACTAAAGGCGCCCTTGTGACTTTGACCTTGAAAACCAGTGGCTTCACAATCAGTAGAGGTCATCTAATGGTCATGACCAACCTCGGTGCCAAAAATAATGAATACTGTTGGGTCCAAAGGAATCTTAATTAGGGTATTTTCTAGAATCTTCCTCCTGTTAACAATTTCTTTTTATCCAATATAAAGCTTTGAAAGTAGTTGAGTGTTTTTTTTTTCTCTACCATGAAAGGTCCCATCTTATCCTTCTTACACTAAGAATAATGAGTTTTTTATTACAGAGCTATCAGATCTGAATGCATTGCATTTCCAGTAATAGTTGTTTCTGATGCATTGCATTTCCAGTAATAGTTTTTTTTCTGATGCATTGCATTTCCAGTAACAGGCAAACTTATTATGTAAAATTCCAAGTTGAAAGTAATGTATTATATAATTCTTTAGACTATACTGTATACATGTACTATTTTTTCAAAAATTCAATACCTTCAAATACACTATAAGAAGGCAGCCGAATTAATTAATTTTTTTGTAGCAGAAATAGTTTTACTTTTTCATTAAATTGACAAACTTAGAACATTATTTAATGTCCTTCTATAAACTATGTTTTTTGTTCATTCAAGGGTGTTTGCACAAGACAGGAGGCTGCCTTTTTTGCTGAAACCAACAAAGGCATGTAAAGTGCTGCTGAAGCATGTACAAGGCTGCATTTAATTTCTGTTGGGACAAGAAGAGTTCCACTGGCAGATGTGAGTCTTGAAAATGTGTTAATGACAATTATATCTGTCAGATTCCACCTAACAGAAGCGGTTCTGACAGACGACAAAGTTTAATAAATTTATTTCTTTAAAAAAATACAAGTTAGTCTAGTTTGCCATCAAATTTTGTATTTTCATGTCTTCATGTAAATTGTTTTGCATGTTATACATGTATAAAATGAATTAAAAATTTTGTAATCATACTATAATACTTTATTTTTCACTTAATGGTTTGGTATATTTACTTGTCTACAAGCTAGCTGTCACTCTTATAAGTGATTACAATTGACACTTAGATAAAATAACAATAACAATAACAACGTAGATTGCATTGGTGAAAAATGTTATGCCACCACATTAATACATGTACAACACTAAAATGTAATGGAGGAACAGAATTTTTTTTGTTTCTATACAACTGAAGATTGTCATAATGCATAGATCACTTACCTACCTAATTCTTATTATCAGATAAGTGGTTAAATCTATTGACATTCAAATAAAAGATCAGAGTAGGAGTCTATCTATGCAGTTGAGTCTAGTGAATTTGGTGGTTGAAGGTCATATTTCAAAAAAGGGCCAAAAATTTCCCAAATATTTGTACCTTTCAAAGGAAAAACACAGAAGAACTTGAAAAAATCTGGGTCACGATATCAAATTTCCCCTTTACATTTTAATCGGGCACAGGGTTTAAATTTTTCATGCTCAAAAAAATAAGAAAAAAATAGCCCCAACATTATCAAAACCCGGGGTAAACCTGAAATAAAAGTTAAAATTTTTACAAAAAACCGTGCACATAGTCCCAAATATATGCTTACTAAAAAGGACAAGAAATAGCCCTTTCCCCTTTGGGGCAAGGAAAAATTTAAACCCGAAGGGTTTAATTCAAAAAAAATTTTGATACAGGTCCCCCAAAACCCAACTTTTTCGCAAATTCAAAGCTTAATTTCCCCCCAAAATTCAGAAAACATTTATTTTTTTCCCCCTTTTTTATTATTGTACATAAAAAAAATCAATGCCCCCGGCAGGTCCAATTTTGACAGGACAAGGGGCCCAAAATATGGAACAGTTTTGGTAGAGGAAACCTAGGCTGATATTATAAAGCAAAACATCAAAGCTCTATGCCTTGTACCTTCAGACAATCAGAATTCCCTTATTTTTTTACTATATGTACAATAGGACTGAAAATCAATGGGAACCCCGGGAGGGGCCAATTTTGACCCCGAGGGCCCCTATAATTTGAACAATCCTTGCCTAGAGGTTCACTAACACAATGTTTCATGCCAAAAATATCTAAACCTCTGGCAGAAATCGAATTTTTCAGTTTTACTAAATACATTATAAGGAAAAAAACCTATTTGGCCCCCTGGGCGGGGCTAATTTTTGAAACCCTAGAGGCAAAATTGAAAAAATTTTGGTAGAGTACCTATAGATTGATATCCAATATACCAAAATATACCCAAAGCAATAAGCGTTGTACCTTCAGACAAAAGGTTTTTTAAAATTTTTCCCTATTTACTTATAGAAAAAATAAGCCCCGGGGGGGGCCAATTTTTGACCCGCCGGTTTGGGAAAAATCTCGTAGGTCTCCCAAACCCAATGCATGAAAAATTTTTTCCTTTCTAGCCCCCTTGTGGGTTTTTACAAGTTTTTGCAAAATTTTATTATTAAAATTTCCCTTTTTATTTGCCATGGCAAAAAAATTTTTGGCCTGAAATAAAAGATTAATAACATTTTTTTTTAGGGCCAAATCACAACAAAAGACGTTAAATGCAAAAGTCCCTACGAAGGGGTTTTCATTTTAAAAGTAATCTCCACTTCGGGATAATCAAGAAGCAATTTTATTTTCTTTCCCCCTTCGGAAAAATTTTTCCAAATTATTTTTTTAAAATTTTAAAGTAGTAATAAAACTTGTTTTTACGAGAAATACACTTCAGCTCTCATAATAAAATTAAGCGATTCATGCTTAAAACCTACTTTCACTTTTACAGTTAACTGTTTGGTGACGTAAAATGTGACGTCCTTGTTTCAGTTTGTGCATGTGCACATGTTCAGTGGGCCTCAGGCCAAAAAACTCATAATAGGTCATGTGACACTCATAATCAGTTGAAATCATAGGCGATTTGGTTACTACATATATATAGTAACAAGTGTATTAATTAAAATTTTTAACAACTATGGAAGCCCTTCACCTAAGGATCAATCCTGCCAGGTTTGGTTGGAATCGGACTAGTTGGTTTTCACAAGAAGATTTTTTAAGTTCACTATGTGACCTATAGAACACACACACACACACACACACTGGTGAATCCCTATATGCCACCACATAGCAGATGCTGCGGTGGTATAAAAAAGTTTATAGTTTGATAATTTCTAGACTGTTTCATATAAATTAAGAATTTAAACTTCAAAACTAAGAAAGTCAACAGCATGTTCATCCATTCTTTTTTTAAAACTGATTAATTCCTTCAAAGAATTGTCTATGCTACTTAATGTTGAACTTATAGTCTTTAGTTCATTGATCTTCTTTTCTTCCATTTCTCGGATGAAATCAGGAATAATATCTGAAAGGTAAAAAGAATAATGTATGTCAATGTGAAGCAGCTTATTACCTTTACTGTATTGTCTAAATATAAAGGACAAAATTATTATGATTAAAGCAAAATTGACTCACTTGATAGTCAAGATTATTTTATTGGCATGGTCATAATTAGACTTAAAACAACATGTCTGTTTTGTCAAAATGTTATTTCATCCAAGTATGAATCAATTTCATCTATTAGTAAGAAATATCTGGCTACATTTTCATCTAATTCTGTGAAATTACAAAACTAGTAGAAAAAAAATTGGCCCCAGTCTGGTGGTCACATATTTATGTATACAAAAATACATCAACTATTTTTGTTGACAGCGTAACAGTTCTCAGTGCATATATATTAGGCATGTAACATTACTGAGTGTACCTATACACTTATTAACTTTTATAAATCATGTGCATGCACCTATCATCAAAAGTGCTCCCATCATGGGAATAATATAATATTATAAAAATCATTAAATAGATCACTGGCCAATTACCTGAACCATCTTTCTCAAATGTTGCCTTTTTGGCCGTAGGTACAGTTACACCGAGTGAATGGAACTCAAAATATTATGTTGTTAACATTTTGTCAATTTTATATCTGAGGCATAATTAGCCCTACCAATTTCTTCAAATTGTCAAGCTAAAAATGATGTGTTAAAATATGACACACACACACACACACATTTTTGATTATAACATAATATACACAGATGTGACCTCAACATTTGAATTGCTGATGTACCACATCAAAAAGTTTATGGATTTTTTTGTGTCAATAGCAATCTTATCTTATTTTACTACACATTAATACTTACCTCCTTTTGGTCTTTTTTTAGGTTTTTCTTTGCCTTGCTGTTCCGAGGTTGATTCTCTGGCTATTTATGAAATGTGTTCAAGAAAAAAATAACATTAAAAAATTGTTGCATAATTTGTTTATTATGCAAAAAAAAATGGTTATATATACATGTCAAAGATAAGTAGAATCTATAGTAAATGAATAATAACCAATATATAACAATCCTATACTTGTAATTTTAAAAGGATAACCATAGAAAAAAAAACAAAAAAAAACAGTAGTTGAATTCAAGATTTTGAATTTACTGTTTCGAAATACAGTTTTGAATTTATTTTACTATATATTTAACTAAATTTTCTAAAAAATTTCACTGGCCAGAACCAATTTTCACTGGCCATGGGCCACAGGGCCAGTGCTTAATTCAGTGACTTAAATAAGGTTAAACCTCAATTATCTTAAGCTCAGCAAACCACACATTATTTCATCTCTGAAATTTGTTAAGTCTAAAGTGCACTAAATACTTTTTAAAGACAAAATGTAAGCTAAAAATTACTAACGACACGTTTAGTTTTATTCCCTTTTGATTGTTTCCCCCAAGACTATTAAATTCTTTAAACAGTAAGAGAAGACAAGTAGACAGATAAAAGTTTGGTACATACCTTCAGTTGCTTCATTGTGAAGTTCCACTAATGTTTCTGGATCTAAAATTAATGATAATAGCTTAGAGACAATAAGCAATTGTTATTATTATATCAAAAAAAGAAAACTTATTTACTAATTTCTATATCTATATGACTAATTTACTAAAGGAAGGGAACTGTTGATGGCATACCAAAATGTTATTAATAGTAATAATAACAGATGTAATGAAACTGAATAGAATTGCAAGAACTGTCCCTTGATAGCACACCACTTATTTTAAGTCTGTAAAAGGTTATGACAAAAGCTCACCCTTTAAATACAGCCAAAATGCAGTTACCACAAAATATAAACTTACCTGTTCTACTTTTACTTTTGACTTGTGATGTATCACTTTCATCTGAAGCATAAATTATTTTGCATATTAAATGAGGAAAATAGTAGTGTGAATTAAGATAGTATTCAATCTATCATTTGCTTTAATATTAATGAATAAGCTTGATAACAAACATTATAATTATTACCTTAAAAATGCAGAATATGTAAGTCTGATTGTTTTCTAAATATTATCAACATTTTGTTAAATATCTAAATTGAGTTGCATGTAAGCATTTACCAAAACATCTCAAACAGTAAACTACTTACCTGTCATACTGGTACTTGGCATGACATCACTGTCATCATCCTTGGTATTATCATTTCCACAAGTATCATCTGAATCATAAATGTATATTGTGCATAAAGTTCTTATCAAATAGTTAAGTAATATTATCTATCAAACAGCTACTCTGATATGTATTTTATTTGATTTTACTGGACTGTTCATCTTTGATCTGATCAAAGATGATATATGACTATGTGAAATACCTTTCTGTGCTAGGTTTTATAAATTATGTCTGAAATGTGGAGATTTTTTTTTACATGTAGAGTTATAACTTGAATTGGGATGATACTTGTAACATGTTTGTAACAACATACATATAGTCTCCTATAAGTCTTTATAAGAATGTCCACTTACATGTATTTTAAGTTTTATTGAACATGTTTTTGTATTATATGTACATGTAATGGATGAGACTTAATGAAGCTAATAAATAATGAGATAAAATACCTATTAATATTAAACTTGTATCTCTCCCACCTGGGACCCCTTCTACTGTACACGATGGTATCTTGCCTAGAATCTGAAAAAGATGTAGTGGTGAGTAGTTATGTGTCCATAGGACAAGGACATCCCCACCATTTTCTGTTGTAGGAAGACCTATGGAAAATATGTTTCACTGCAGTGAAATATAACATTTTACAGTGGAAATACAAAACAAAAACAATACACAATTTATTTCATATAAATTTCTTAATTTTTTATTTGTAAGTATTTAATAAAGAATTTTTTATTGTATATAAGGTAAAATTAACTACCAGTATCAATAAAGTAGCCAATAAAAATACCTTCTCCTCCAATGAAGACATATTTATATGCTCAGCAGCTCCCCCTCCGGTTTTTCTCATTTCCTCCCTTCTTCTAACTTCTTTCGACTTTGTTTGACTCTAAGAATATTACTAAGACATTTAAATATCACAGGTTAAAAAAACTTATTGGTGGAATAAAATTCAAGTAAATTATTTGCAATTTGTTAAGTTGACTGTCAACAAGAACTTAATTTTCCAAATAAGTGTCATGTGTAGTTGAAAACTTGTATTGTTTAAATTACAATTGTATTTTGTTTGTTACTTGCCTTCAAGTTGTAAAGTCATTTGCATTAATTTGATTTTAACAAGTTTTAAGGTGAACAAATTGTAAGGTTATATAAAAACTTTATGTGCTTAATTCAACACTTTTTACATAATTTTATAAAGCATAATTATAATCCTACTTACTTTCATATCCCTCCATTTCTTTTCCACCTGTTGTACTGTTCTGGAGTTGCCCCCAACTGCATTTATTCTGAAATTAATGTTTTAAATAAAGCTAGTGTATGGGCTGTAGTAAATTGTATGAAAAATAAAATGCTAGTCAATTATATGTTTTTCATTCATAAAAGACAAAAGGAAAGTTCAGGTTTAAAGAATGTCAAATAATGACATATCCTGTTAAAGGTTCTATATATACTTGGAGGTACTTAATTTGTACCAGGAATATCTAAATATTACAACAAAAAAAATAACTGAGTAATTTATATTGTATGCAAGTGTTTGTTAGGTTAATTTCATAGGAAAATATGGCATATTTTAAATAATTAGTTAAAAGCTTTATTAATTCTATTCACACCTATGCTTTTTACACATATTGTATTCTATTTACTTGTGGTTTTAATATTTACTTGTGGTTTTAATTTGTGAAACCATTCATTGTATTTTAAGTTCTTAAAAACTATGATGGTAATCACTGATTTTGGGTTCTGAACAGAACTCAACTATAACTTTTTTATGTTTACTTAAAATTTATGTTACTGTAGATAATGGTTATTTTTTTATCTAATAATGGTTTTTCAGCTTATTCAGGAAAAATATTTTCATCCTTGGATTTCTTCAGTATTATTTGATGGTCAGCCAATCAGGCTTACATTCCCAGTAGATTGAACATGTACAGTAAAAACTTTAAACACCGGACCCTCTGAAAACCGGAATCCTCTGAAAACCGGACATCTTAAAAGTCCCATATTTTTTCTCCTTATTATAAAGCTTGTCAGAAAATGGCAATTCATGCTAAACATGCAAAAAAACATAATGTCTGAAAACCAGGCAGCAATTTAGTGTAAACTTTCTGTGTATTTTAATGTGGACTAAGACATGCTCTTAAATTGTGATATTTTAACAGTTAATAATCATCTACCTTTTTCCTCTATAAACCAGACTTTTGGTCAAGTCCAGACAGGGTCCGGTTTTCAGAGTTTTTACTATACCATCAAACTTTTTGTTATTACATGCACATAAGCATTATCTCATTCTACTGCAAATGATCTATTCATGATTTACATACTTAGATACAACATTATGATTACCGATATGCTTCATTACAAGAGGGGGCATCTGTGGCCGACTGGTTAAGGTCGTTGACTTCAAACCAGTTGCCCCTCACTGCTGTGGGTTCGAATCCCGACAGGGACTTTGGATTCTTTCATGTGAGGAAGCTATCCAGCTAGCTTACGGAACGTCGGTGGTTCTACTCAGGTGCCCGTTCGTGCCTAAAATAATTGGACTCTGTTATATAAATCCGTGGTTATATAAGCAGGAAAATCACGGAACACATTATCAAAATCTAGATTCTATACAAACTATAAAAGTGGAGTATGATAATGATAAAATGTAATCAAATATGATTCTTTATATAGATCTATTAGATCTAACTAAGTTCAGTTATAACTAGTCGGACTTAGATACTTCCGAAGATTTACTCACTTTTCCGTAGTGTCCGCCCAGAAACGATTTCTGTCTGCAGAACAGTAGGTATTGGTAAATTTAGCATCTAAATTTTTGAAGGAAACAACTGTTTCAACTAAAACAGTTGTTTCCTCCATTTCCCACTTTGGCCTTTTAGTTTTTTTCACGTCCATTTGACAATGTTATTGTTTCGTCTGTCACTTTTGACAGTTGTGACGTCATAGCGCGCACTGACTAGACTGTGTCACGCGTGAATTTTAGTCTACGACAAAGACTACGACATCGCAGAAACACCAATTCACCGACACGTTTCATAAAACGGTCGTACGACATTGTCGCAGACGTACGGCACCGACAAAAAATTGTCGTAGACTACGACACGTTGATAAAACGGCCCCCAGTACTCTGCACTTCTTAATTTTTGAGATATTGCCCTTTGTTAATTTTCATAATTTATTTTTGTCCGGGCAATTTCTCCTAATGTATAAAAGCTATGGACTTGAATGATAGATCACATTAAGAAGAAATGCAGTGCACAAGAACGGGTACTCTGCATTTCTTATTTTTTGAGTTATTGCCCTTTGTTAATTTTCATACTTTATTTTTGTCCATGCCATCAAGTACATGTATAAAAGCTATGGACATGAAACTTCATAGGATGATAGATCTCATTAAGAAGAAGTGCCGTGCACAAGAAACGGTACTCTGCATTCATTATTTTTTTTATTGCCCTTTGTTAATTTTAATACTTTATTCGTGTCCATGCCATTTCTCCTAAAGTATAAAAGCTATGGACATGAAACTTTATAGGATGATAAATATCATTTAGAAGAAATGCAGCGCATATTAACCGGTACTCTGCATTTCTTATTTTTTGAGTAATTGCCCTTTGCTGATTTTCATACTTTATTTTTGCTCAGGCCATTTCTCCTAAGTATAAAAGCTATTGTCTTTAAACTCATAGGATGATAGATCTCATTAAGAACAAGTGCAGTACCGGTAGTCTGCATTTCATATTTTTGAGTTATTACCCTTTATTACTTTTCATACTTTATTATTGTCTAGGCCATTGCTCATAAATTATAAAAACCATGAACTTGAAAATTCATAAGATGATAGATCTTATCAATAAAAAAAGCAGTGCACAGAAACTTCTGCTCTGCACTTCTTATTTTTATGCCCCCCGAAAAATTTGGGGAGCTTATAGTCGCCGCCTTGTCCGTCCGTCCGCTTTTCTTGTGTGGGACATAACTTTGAAACAACAAAAGGTATCAACATGAAACTTTGTAGGTAGATAGATCTCATTGAACAGGTGTGCAGTGCACAAGAACCGTAACTCTGCCTTGCCGAATTTTTGAATTATTCCCCTTTGTTTATTTTTACACTTTGAACTTGTCCAGGACATAATTCTAAATGTATAAGAGGTATAAACATGAAACTATGTAGGTAGATAGTTCTCATTAAGTAGATGTGCAGTCCACCAGAACCGTAACTCTGCCTTGCCTTATTGTTTAATTATCCCCTTTGTTTACTTTACACTTTGAACTTTGTCCGGGACATAATTCTAAATGTATAAGAGGTATCAACATGAAACTTTGTAGGTAGATAGATATCATTGAGTAGGTGTGCAGTGCACAAGAACCATAACTCTGCCTTGCCTTATTTTTGAATTATCTCCCTTTGTTTATTTTTACACTTTGAACTTGTCCAGGACATAATTCTAAATGTATAAGAGGTTCAAACATGAAATTATATAGGTAAGTGTATCTACCTACAAAGTTTCATGTTGATACCTTTTGTTGTTTCAAAGTTCTCATTAAGTAAGTGTGCAGTGCACAAGAACCGTAACTCTGCCTTGCCTAATTTTTTAATTATCCCCTTTGTTTACTTTACACTTTGAACTTTGTCCAGGACGTTACTCTAAAATATATGAGGTATCAACATGAAACTTTGTAGGTATCTAGATCTCATTGAGTAGATGTGCAGTGCATAAGAACCGTAACTCTGCCTTGCCTAATTTTTGAATTATTCCTCTTTGTTTATTTTTACACTTTGAACTTTGTCTAGGACATAACTCTAAAACTATAAGAGGTATCAACATGAAACTTATTGTAGTTAGATAGATCTCATTGAGTAGGTGTGCAGAACACAAGAACTGTAACACTGTCTTGCCTACTTTTGGAATTATTGCCCTTTGTTCATTTTGACACTTTGAACTTTGTCCGGAACATTACTTTAAAATAATAAGAGATATCATCATAAAACTTTGTAGATAGATATATCTCATTGGGTAGAAGTGCAGTGCTAAAGAATCATTACTCTGCCTTGCCTTATTTTGGAGTTTTTGCACTTTGTTCATTTTTTTTTATACTTTTCTGTGTCCAAAACCTTCTCGGGGAGCATCATCCGGTTCAACCATTTCTTGTTTGAGTTATTTATTTTTAGTACTTAGTAAAATCCTTTTCATTATGTTGTTATTTGTTCATTGAGTGCTTGAGTTAGAATCAACCACTTTTACATGAATAATGATCAACATCACTAAATTACAGGAATAATGAATCACATCACTGTGAAGCTATGCTACTGGGACTTTGCATGTGGATTTTTCCAGTTTTGTTAGAGTTATTGCTCTTGACTAACAGTAGTATAAATTTGCAATTTTCATGCATAGCTCAAAAAGTATTTCACTTGTACTGGCTTGAAAGTTTACAAGAATGTTGGTCAGCATGTGTACTTATGCACCTTGGGGTTTGCTTGTGGATTTACTCAGTATTTGTAAAGTTCTTGCTCTTTACTTAGTAAAAGATGTTTAGTTTTCATAAGATTGACAGAACAGTGGCGAGGTCATGGGGGCACCCGTGTCCTATGGACACATTTCTAGTTGATCTTTCGTCTATATTTTTATCCCTTGTAAATAATTAACAGCTGGTTTGTCTGTAAATAAACAAACTTTCTATTTTTACTTTTTCTTATATAGGGTACAATCTATAACATACTATATGTTTATATTGAGCCCCTGTTTAACTAAAAATTGGAGCAATGGCTATATGGGGCTCAATCAGTCCGTCCCTCTGTCCGACATTTTTGTCTGGAGCATATCTCTAAAAGTATTTGTGAGTTATCAACTTGAAACTTCATAGGTGAATGGATCTCATTGAGGAGGAGTGCAGTGCACAAGAATGATAACACTACCTTGCACGATTTTTGAGTTATTGCCCTTTGTTATTTTTTCAAAATTGATTTTTGTCCAGAGCATCACTCCAAAAGCCTATGAGATATTAACATGAAACTTCATAGGTGCATAGATCTCACTAAGGAGGTGTGCAGTGCACAAGAATGATAATTCTACCTTTCATAATTTTTGAGTTATTGCCCTTTGTTATTTTTCGTACCTAATTTTTCACCTGAGTGGTGCATAACTCAAAAAGTGTTTGAGATATCAACATGAAATGTCATAGGTGGATAGATCTTATTGAGGAGGTATGTTGTGCGCACGAATGATAACTCTTCCCTATATAATTTTTGAGTTACTGCCCTTTGTTTTTTTTCATGCTATTTTGTCCAGAGCTTATCTCAAAAAGTATTTGAGGTATCAACTTGAAACTGCAAAGGTGGATGAATCTCATTGAAGAGGTGTGCAGTGCTTAAGAATGATAATTCTACCCTGCATTATTTTTGAGTTATTGCCCTTTGTTATTTTTCAAAATTATTTTTTGTCCAGAGCATAACTCAAAAAGCCTTTGAGATATCAAAATGAAACTTCATAGGTGCATAGATCTCACTCAGGAGGTGTGCACTGCACAAGAATGATAACTCTACCTTTTATAATTTTTGAGTTATTTCCCTTTGTTCTTTTGCATATTTTTCAATTCAATTTTTTTTCTCAAAAAGTATTTGAGGTATCAACTTGAAACTTCATAGGTGGATAGATTTTACTAAGGAGGGATGGATGCAGCACACAAGAATGATAACCTACCCTGCATTATTTTTTTCAGTAATTGCCCTTTGTTATTTTCAGCCATCAGTATTCACATAGCTTTCAAATCTGTAATCACTATAGCCATCAGTTTTCATTACCAAAAGACCTCTTAAAATGGAATTATTCCGCTCTTCTACATATACATTCTTCCAATGAGCAAACACATTCGGCGGGGGATGGCCATGTTGACATGGCTCTTGTTTTGCCATGATAATGATTGAAACACCTCTATTAAAAAAATGAATATATATTTTGTGACCGAGACTCAAACCTGGGACCCTCGGAATACCGTACTGCAGCTCTACTGACTAAGCTATCTGGCCGCCTACAAACTACCTCCCTTCTCCTAATTAGAGAACAATTAAATACCGTGACATAATCATTTTCGGAATAATTTGGGATTCGAACATAACACAACTTTGGGTCTCCTGAAGAGTTTCAACATCATTTTTACCCCATCTGATACTACATTTGTACTATGTTTACCTTTTAGCCCTAATTGTTCTGGAATTTCATTCATTTCACCCATTATCAGGAGATAATTTGGTTTTCGTTACTTGTCATTGTGGGAGGTCTGTAAAAATCTGTATGACAAGATTTTCAAAATAGAACATGTCCTATCCCTTACATCTAGACTTAAGGTTAACGAAATCAATAAATAGTAGCCTTCACACATACAGATTTGTCTGTACATCTTAGTTTTAATTGGTGTTGTACTTCAAAATCCTACCGTCAGTTGAGGCCTTAAGACAACCTTAATGTTAGCAAAGACTCCATATGATATTGTAACTATACACACATTTATATGTTTTAAACAGTTTACACTGTTACCTACTCAATGACTAAAATGGAGCACACGTTAATTCAAATATGAGTCAGGTTTTTCTTCTTGTACATAGGTAACCAAGTAATTTATTATTAGCCATTTCAGGGCTGTTAATTTTCATATCTCTCTATATTCTTTTTGTATGTGTCTTAGAGAGTTTAGAATAACAATATAGTTACTGAACATCATTGTTATTTTTATAAGATCATGTACTTATTAATTCAGTACTTTTCCCCTCCTTTGTTTTTATATTACAGTACATTGGTGTCGAGTTTGACCTTTAATAGACGCCTTTGTTACTATTTTAATATTATATCGGAGACAGTGCAGAAATTATAAATACACAGACCACGCGTGGTTTAGATGATGATCACAAAATTCTTGAAGCTAAGCTGTAAAATCGGATATATAGTAAAATGCGCCAATGTAATCCCTTTAATAACAACCAATAATATCACTCCATTTCACCTAAATTAGCCATACATTTCGCATTATTTTTCGGCCAATCAAAATTTACCTTCTAAACGTGGTTTCGTTATCTGTCAAAAATTCGTTTCTGCATTGTTCTCCCGATAAAAAGAAGTTAATAATATATACAATATGATGGCCGTATTGAAAGGTGTAAACTATGTTCCCAGGCGTGTTATAATTGCTAAGGTTTATATAAATAAACCTCTTGATATAAGAAATAAAACACAAAACAAAGAAATAAAAGTGTTTTACTGGGTTGGCCTGTAATAGTAAGGCGTGCACATATAAGCGTCTTCCCCCCTTTAAATACTAGTTTATTTACAACAAAATATGAATGACACTAAATTAAGCAATCTATAAACATAGCAATTAGGGTTTGTTTTTGTCCTATTATAGAAAGCGTATGCGTATAAGCGTCTTCCCCCTTTTTAATTAAAGTCAAAATTTTAAATACAGTTTTTAATCTAAGTGTCGGATATAATCCCACCTTTTTACGGCTCCATTTGCCGATGAGGGACAGGAAATATGGCACTCACTAGCCACATATGCAGTTATTAAATAAAGTACAGTTTTTCCCAATTATAAATGAAGCATATGTGCGCCTATATGGTTTTATACCGGTGGCGTGTGTAAATAAACCCAACACACACACACACAAAGGGGCTACACTTTGACCGTTTGACCTATTCTCAGTTGAGCCACCCAGAGCCCTCTGGACCCTCTTGTTTCTGCTGATTTTTGCTATAAGAGGCTATAACTTTGTTGTTATTGAATGGATTATCTTAAACATTTGACAAAACAACGTTTTGGACAAGACCTTCTTAAAGGTTGGACTGACCTTGACCATTAGTGTTTAATGACCTTGAGTCCTTGACCGTCAAGGTCAAATCATTAAATTTTGTTTATATTGTCATTATTTTATTATAATACAAATTTAAAAAATCTACTTTTTAGAATACCAAAAAGCTAGAGCTTAGATATAAAGCATGAACCAGTTTCTAGTGACAGTCTACCAAGTGTCTGCAAATAAAAGCCATGGGGTCAGAATTGGCCACACCCCAATAGGAGAAGTCATTTTATAACCTTATATGTATATAGTAAAAACAAAAACCTGAACTTCTTTTTAGAAAACACAAACAAGCTAGAGCTTAGATATTTCGCATGAAACATCTTCAAGTGAGTGTCTACCAACTTTGTTAAAATAAAAAACTAAGGTCAAAATTTGCCCCGCCCAGGGTGTCATTTATTTTCCTTATATGTACACATTTTTTGGAACTGTTGTTTTTCCATAGCAGTTGCAACCTGAATTATGTTTTCAATCACACATGCAATTTTGTCAGACACAAATATGAATTTTGTGATATTAGTTTAAGATTTAGATATCTGCTTTTATTTATAGTTTCTAATATGACTTTTTCTTTACGGGAACGTCGATGGTTTTACTCAGGTTCCCGTTCGTACCTGAAATAATGCCTGAAGGACACCTGAGGTCTTCCTCCACCAGTAAAACTGGCCTTTACTGTGTCGGTGTGAAAAAAAAACAGACTTGTTCCTTGTCATTTAGGTGAGCGATTTCAGGACTATTGATGGCCCTATTGTCATATTTGTGTGACATGTTTAATATTGATAGAGACATTTTTTCTGTCTTTCAGATCTTCCAGACCTCATTGTTTAACAGAAGACAAATATTCAAGTTGTTACACACAAGATTTATTGACGTAATCCTTACAAACCTGAAAAAGAAGTATCATACACATTATAACCTCACAGTTTCACAAACCACAATGGGAAGAAATTTCATGTGACATTTCACTTGTCTCATGTAAAAAGTTAGATTTAGCAAAGAACACTAAGTATTGTTAAGACTGGATGGTCATTTACAAGTGTACAGTACATATTTTCAAATACCTCGCTAATTAGGAATTATATATGATTCATACCTGTTATAAATTGTTACCTACCTCAATTTTTGAAACAGTTTATGCTGTATTGTAATTTAGCTGTTAAAATGTTTGTGCAGTTGTATATTTATTATTATAAATGCTCATCACCTGCACCATATGTAAGAAAAAACACAAGCACCACTATTTCAATAATTATCTCCTCTAAAATTTCTTTTTAAAAAGTTACTTTTTACTAAAACTTCTTTTTCTTGCATAGCAGACTGGCGTTTCCGTGAGTTTTACCCATGCCGGAAATTTCATCTGGCATGGGGGTGCCAGATAAGTCGCTTGCCAAACAACGTCATTTTAGCGCACTTTATGAATGAACCGCGTTAAAATGACGTCGTTTTAAAAGGGAAATATGTGCTTAAAATGATGTCATTTTGCTGTTGTTATTTAAGTTGTAAGTTTATACGCTATTGTAAGAAAATAGTTATAGATGAAATGACTAATTTCCATGAACATATATCATATTGGTGTTAATATGAAATAATATGTCAGAATATGCAAGAAAAAATATCTGACAAATGTTTGCGGTTCAAAACGGAATATTCGTCCCCTGGGGAACCCGCCCATGGGCGGTAACTCGGCAAGGCTCATTACCATCCAATGGGACGGGTCCCCTAGGGATGGATATTCCGCTCCGAACCGCAACATATGACAGATATTATTATTGTGTCACCTCTGAAGAGTAAGTGGCGACATAAAGGGATTATCTGCTTTTGTATGGTTCGATGGTTTTCGTCGCAGTTATAGCCCTTTAATGATTTGTATGCTCCTTAAAGGGTGGCCATATAGTCGCCGCTTTGTCCATCCGCTTTTCCTGTCCGGCACATATATCTGATATAACAAGAGGTATCGCCATGAGAATTTGTAGGTCGATAAATCTCTTTGGGTATATGTGCAGTGCACAAGAACCGTTACTTTGTCTTGCCTAATTTTTGAGTTATTGCCCTTTGTTCATTTTTACACTTTAAATTTTGTCCGAAACATAAAAATTTATTAAGAAAAATAACAGGTATCAACAAGAAACTTTGTAGGTAGATAAATATAATATTAGTTAAAAGTGTAAGTGCAAAAGAGCCGTAATTCTGCCTTGCCTAATGTTGGTGTTATTGCCCTTTTTATTTAAACTTACAATATTAAACCTACACTCATTCAATATCCTCTATGTATCATTTGTAGTACATATATGGGACAATTTGATATATACATTTACCATTTGTTATATATCGTGAGACAATGTAATATATGCATGTACAATTTGTAGTATATATCATGCATTTACCATTTGTAATATATATCTGTATCAGTATAATATATGCATGTACCATTCATAGACAATCTACCTTTAGTAACATATAGCTTAGACAATGTTATATATACCTGTACCATTGGAGTCAATGTAATAGATATAACTGAGACAATGTTATATGTACATGTAACAAGAATGGATATTTATGGCATGTTTTTATCACCTGCCGAAATGTGGCGGGGATATAGAAATAGTCTTTGTCTGTCCGTCCGTCCTTCCGTTCGACTTTTTTGTCCGGAGCATATCTCAAAAAGTATTTGAGATATCAACATGAAACTTCATAGATGGATAGATCATATTGAGAAAGAGTGCAGTACAAAAGAATGATAACTCTACCCTGCATAATTTTGAAATCTTGCCCTTTATTATTCAAACTAAATTTTTGTCCAGAGCATAACTTAAAAAACCTTTGAGATATCAACATGAAACGTCATAGGTGGATATATCTCACTCAGGAGGTGTGCAGTGCTTAAGAGTAATAACTCTTCCTTTCACAAATTTTGAGTTATTGCCCTTTGTTATTTTTCATACTTAAATTTCACCCGAGTTGACCATAACTCAAAAAGTCTTTTGAAACGTCAACATGAAACTTCATAGGTGGACAGATCTAATTTAGGAGGAATGCTGTGAGCAAGAATGATAACTCTTCCCTTTATAATTTTTGAGTTATTGCTCTTTGTTATTTTTCATACTTTTTGTCATGAGCTTATCACAATAAGTGTTAGAGGTATCAACTTGAAAGGTGGATGGATCTCATTGAGGAGGAATGCAGCACACAAGAATGATAACCTACCCTGCATTATTTTTCAGTTATTCCCCTTTGTTATTTTCAGCCTTCAGTATTCACATAGGTTTCAAATCTGTTATCACGTCAGCCATCAGTTTTCATTACCAAAAGACCTCTTAAAATTGAATTATTCTGCTCTACTGCATAAACATTCTTCCAATGAGCAAACACATTCGGCGGGGGATGGCCATGTTATCATGGCACTAAGTTTTATGATGTGGAATTATATCAGATAATATAAAAGTGAATGTACACATGTACACATTCTTGATAATATATTCAGAATGTGAATATGTTCAAGTTTGTTGCTCACTGCAGAGAAAGGAATGCATTTTAGAATTTTTTTGTATGGTATGGTATTGTATTTCTATGTCTCATACATTAAATTCATTTGTATGTTCTTTTTCATTGTCACAAAGTCATGTTTTGAACACATTTCGTGTTTTATGTAATTATTATATTATTAGCGCCACTTTTTGAAGAGAACTTGTGGAACTATTGACATGTCTCTCTCGTCTACATTGGTTAAACTTCTGGATAATGTGATAAGAAGTTGTTATGCAAAGTTACTTCAGTTGTTTCCCTTCTTTTGTCATTGAACATTTGCTTTATTTTTTTATAAATTTAATTATAAAAGACAATGTGATAATGTTAGGTAAAGCTAAAGAAATTGTTGAGCATCATTTATATTCAAATGCTTTTAAAGTAATTCCCTGTGTTTTTAGTCATTCTCAATTTTTATTTCAGCTACGTTTTGTTTATGTGATGATGATAAGTCATTTATGTATCATATGTTGTATTTGTACATTTGTTATATGGTGGTCACATCTTTATGCTTTGTTCTGTTTTGTTATTATTTTTGTTTGAAACAAATGAACATGTTAAAATATTTGTTTTTGCAATTAACGCCATATATATATATGAAATAAATATATGTTTAATTGCACAATAATTATGATGAGAACCATTTAAAAAAATGAAATGCTATTGATAAAAGTTAGTGTTTGTTTTACTATTATGTTTGATACACGCACTCAAGTACGAACGCATGTGCATCCGCACACATACACACGCACAGACACATCGATTTGAGGTTGTGCCATAGCTCACTTGGTTAGACCAATGACTGTTACTCCTGAGGTTCCGGGTTCGATCCTATGTAACACCCTTGGGAATTTTCAGAGACACTTTCAGTGTTTTCCACCTACCTAGAGGTTAACTGGTAAGAAACCCAGGTAATCCTCACATGTATCAAGACGGCCTCTGTGGTCGAGGGGTTATAGTCGATGAGTTCTAATTCAGTTACCTCTCTGGCGTGGGTTTGATCCCCGGAGATGTTTTGGTAGTTTAGCATGGAGTATAGTCTAGAACTCTCCAGGAACGATGATTAGGAACTACCCGCCTATATGACAGAAATACTGTAGGAAAAAGGCGTAAAATGAAACAAAGTCGTTAGGAAAAGGCGTAAAATGATACAAACAAACTCGCATATTATACACTGGGCATGTAAAAGAACCGATTGATCTTTTCAATAAGAGCTAAGGACTGGTTCCCGGACTCCCTTGTATCTCATAGCTGTCTCTAGAGTCTTCTGAGTTAAGGACCCTACTGGAAATAAGTGCTTGCACTTTGGTAGGTTTTCGTTGACCGCCAAGTCTAAAGAAAATCAATCAATCGATTGATTGTTTGATTTTGTTTTTTCTTTTCACAATGTTAGGATATCGGACTTTATAGTATTTCTGAAACATGCTTTTCTAGATAATTTACCTGTAATTTAACCAATTTTCTGCATTTTGTGATCGGAATATTTAAAGAATCAACTGTTTTAGCTCACCTAAGCTGGCAGGGTGAGCTTTTAGGATACTTGAATTTTGCTGGTCTGTCGTCTGTTGTCCGTCCACTTTTAGTTCATTAACAATCTAATGTTTACATTTTTACATCAATTGTTTCCATTAACTTGGTCTCAAGATGTTTTTCCATGTTTCTCGCATGAAAAGCTAGGTCACTGGAGCTTAAAATAGAAATCTCTTATTAACACTCTTGAGGCTACTGTTTTGGACATTCAGACAGTCATAAAGGTTGATCTTTAGTTCTAGTTCTTTATTTAACTACGGAATGAAGCCAATAACTCTAATATGTAAGCTCAGACGGCGGACTGACTAAGACCATTCCTATAATCCCCTTTTCGCTACGCAGAAGGGAATTGATAAAAAATGAGCATAATTAGTATATTTAAGTGCATCTGTCACAAGGATACTACAGACAGTTTCAGACTAAAACCTATTTATAATGAGTATGTTCCTAGCGTACCTTAATGGTTCTGTACACATTTTTTAGCCAAAGCATTACACAGCAACGATATAAATTGATAAATCAATGTTTATTCACAAAATTTGATGCAAAACAATATGTTTCATACAATATCTAACACTTTATTCTTCAATTCTTCTTTAATTCAGGTTACTTAAAGTTTATTTGAAAATCCTCATATATCTATATTATGTCTAAAACTTTGAAGAGGAAATTATGTCAATAAACCACATTAAAAGTTCAAAAGCAATGCATTTAAATAATAAGTGGCTTTGTTTCATAATAATCCTGTACGACATATCTTAGTAACAAGTTATTTCCCTAATTCTCAAGCCTTCACCATCTCCTGACTTCCGTACATGTCTTCCCTTTCTTTAAACTGACCTTGTGTTGGTACATAATACCATCCTGTAAATGAAATTATGAACATTAAATGTATATTAAATATCAATTAATACACTTGGTTTCTATACAAAATGTATATTAAATATCAATTAATACACTTGGTTTCTATATAACAAAGTTGAAAACAGTTTTAATTTATTATGAGTGTCACATGACCGATATTGAGTTTGTGGCCCGGGGCCTAAAAACTCATAAACATAATCGGCCCCCAGAACAACAGAATGTGCAAAAACAGACAAAATGAAGTCACATATATTAATTATTAAGTCTAACATGCTCGTACAAAACTGGTAGGACTGATGAGCATAGCATAATAAAGCAATGCATACACGCCATTTGCCATAAAACAAGAGCTGTAGGTAGGACAGGAACGCTCGACTATTCTTAGTGCTTGATAGTAAAAAAGCCTTGAATAAAAGGTTAAATGTTCTCAGTAAAGAAAAAGGCAAAAATTTTCTGTAAATCCATATTACAGTTATAGGCATTAGAGATATTCCTATTATGCTCTCAATGAAGAGTATAAAATTTCAACATGTTTCAAAGACTTATGTCAATGAACATTGAAAATATTTAAGGTATAAAAAATACTTTAACGTAAAGTCTAAGTCGAAAAAGGGTCATAATTCTGTCAAAATGCTTGATAGAGTTACCTCCTCATGTCTACAGGTTGGGGGGGGGGTTACGTAACATTGACACAATATAAGTCATATCGCCACGTTCCAGCTTTACAAGTGGAGGAAGACCTCAGGCGCCCTTCCTTGCATTATGTCAGGCACGAACGGACACCTGAGTAGAACCATCGACGTTTTGTAAGCTAGCTGGATAGCTTCCCCACATAAAACAATCCAAAGTCCCTGTCGGGATTCAAACCCACAGCGGTGATGGGCAAGTGGTTTGACGTCAACATCCTTAACCACTCAGCCACGGAAATAACTAAGCTATAGGTACATTTCTGTGATATTTTTAAGTAAAGGAAGACGCACAATTATGTGAAACTTTCGGAGTCATGATACTTGACACACACACAGATGCAGTGTAATTTTGCATTGTTATGTCATGTTTGTCCAGATATTCAACACTTCTATATTTTTTTTCAAAAAAGATAAGGTAAAACTGAAGTGCATACTCTTTGTTTAATAAAGAGCCATAACAGTAGGCCTCATAATTTATTGTTATAGAATGAATTCTATTGTTCTTTTTTTCTTCTTTTCACAGTGAGATGGCACCCTATCCCTATTCTGTCATGCGGAATGGCAGATGGTGTTCACTCCCGCACTAACTAAAGACAGTGTTAAATTGTGTAAATAAAATAAAAATCAGACAATGAAGATAGACAATTACCTTTATTTTCAGGTTTCTCTTTTTGAAGACATCTTACCTCCATTATATTATATAGTATACTGAATTATACAAAATATATGTATATAAACACATTTTCAATACAATTAAATCTATTTGAATATTCAGACAATATGAAAAGAACCTGTCAGATAGAAGAATATAAAGTTGATGGTTTGACTATCCTTCATTAATGACTTCATCAAACCGAGCATGAAATTTTCATGTAATTTTTTATAAATGCTTCCGAGGGATCACTGCTTTCCCAGACTTTACATATATCGTGAATCTTTAGCGGCAGAAAATTTAGTTCCTCTTTCTCCATCCATTGCTCAGGTCAACTTCTCACAAACAGTACATTTGTAAAGGCCCCTACAATACAAGGAACAATTTATATTGTTAAAGATCCTGCATGTTTTGTGATTGATAGTTTTACTGTATGTGTACCACACTTAAAAGAAATTATATATGTATATAATTATGCAAATAAAAAAAAAATTCAAACATCGAAGATGTAAAATATGTACAGCAAATATGTGTGCACATTATATGTAATCAATAAATTATATGCATTCATTTCTTATTGAAAAATTTGACTTAGAATTTACAGAAAATAAATTTCTAATTTCCTCCCTTTATTTACATGAAATGTTAAATTGGTAATATCTTTATTAATACTGCTTATTGGAACTTACAAAATCGGCAAATCTTATTTTGAGCATCATTTTTATGAAATAAAACCATGAAAAAGTTGTGTTACAGGATCTTAAACTATAAATCAAAGCAGACTAAAATCTAAATCTTAAACTTAAGTTCAAATTTGTGTATGAAATAGTGCACATGTAAAAACTTTACTGTGGTTGCTATTTCTAAGGGAAAACAACAGTTCTGTAAGATGTCACTGTTTGCTATACAAAATATTGTATCAAAGACAACATTGACTCTAGACACATGATTCACTAATCAAAGCCAATATTGACTCTAGACACATGATTCACTTATCAAAGCCAATATTGACTCTATACAAATGATTCACTTATCAAAGCCAATATTGAATCTATACACATTATTCACTTATCAAAGCCAATATTGACTCTATACACATGATTCACTTATCAAAGCCAATATTGACTCTATACAAATGATTCACTTATCAAAGCCAATATTGACTCTAGACACATGATTCACTTATCAAAGCCAATATTGACTCTAGACACATGATTCACTTATCAAAGCAAATATTGACTAGACACATGATTCACTTTTTAAAGCCAATATTGACTCTAGACACATGATTGACTTATCAAAGCCAATATTGACTCTAGACACATGATTGACTTATCAAAGCCAATATTGACTCTAGAAACATGATTCACTTATCAAAGCTAATATCGACTCTAGACAAATGATTCACTTATCAAAGCCAATATTGTCTCTAGACACATGATTCACTTATCAAAGCCAATATTAACTCTAGACACATGATTCACTTATCAAAGCCAATATTGACTCATAGACACATGATTCACTTATCAAAGCAAATATTGACTAGACACATGATTCACTTTTTAAAGCCAATATTGACTCTAGACACATGATTGACTTATCAAAGCCAATATTGACTCTAGACACATGATTGACTTATCAAAGCCAATATTGACTCTAGAAACATGATTCACTTATCAAAGCTAATATCGACTCTAGACAAATGATTCACTTATCAAAGCCAATATTGTCTCTAGACACATGATTCACTTATCAAAGCCAATATTAACTCTAGACACATGATTCACTTATCAAAGCCAATATTAACTCATAGACACATGATTCACTTATCAAAGCCAATATTGACTCATAGACACATGATTCACTTATCAAAGCCAATATTGACTCTAGACACATGATTCACTTATCAAAGCCATTATTGACTCTAGACACATGATTCACTCATCAAAGCCAATATTGACTCGAGACACATGATTCACTTATCAAAGCCAATATTGATTCTATACACATGATTCACTCATCAAAGCAATTATTGACTCTATACACATGATTCTCACATCAAAGCCAATATTGATTAGACACATGATTCACTTATCAAAGCCATTATTGACTCTATACACATGATTCACACATCAAAGCCAATATTGACTCTAGACACATGATTCACTTATCAAAGCCAATATTGACTCTATACAAATGATTCACTTATCAAAGCCAATATTGAATCTATACACATTATTCACTTATCAAAGCCAATATTGACTCTATACACATGATTCACTTATCAAAGCCAATATTGACTCTATACAAATGATTCACTTATCAAAGCCAATATTGACTCTAGACACATGATTCACTTATCAAAGCCTATATTGACTCTAGACACATGATTCACTTATCAAAGCAAATATTGACTAGACACATGATTCACTTTTTAAAGCCAATATTGACTCTAGACACATGATTGACTTATCAAAGCCAATATTGACTCTAGACACATGATTGACTTATCAAAGCCAATATTGACTCTAGAAACATGATTCACTTATCAAAGCTAATATCGACTCTAGACAAATGATTCACTTATCAAAGCCAATATTGTCTCTAGACACATGATTCACTTATCAAAGCCAATATTAACTCTAGACACATGATTCACTTATCAAAGCCAATATTGACTCATAGACACATGATTCACTTATCAAAGCAAATATTGACTAGACACATGATTCACTTTTTAAAGCCAATATTGACTCTAGACACATGATTGACTTATCAAAGCCAATATTGACTCTAGACACATGATTGACTTATCAAAGCCAATATTGACTCTAGAAACATGATTCACTTATCAAAGCTAATATCGACTCTAGACAAATGATTCACTTATCAAAGCCAATATTGTCTCTAGACACATGATTCACTTATCAAAGCCAATATTAACTCTAGACACATGATTCACTTATCAAAGCCAATATTAACTCATAGACACATGATTCACTTATCAAAGCCAATATTGACTCATAGACACATGATTCACTTATTCAAAGCCAATATTGACTCTAGACACATGATTCACTTATCAAAGCCATTATTGACTCTAGACACATGATTCACTCATCAAAGCCAATATTGACTCGAGACACATGATTCACTTATCAAAGCCAATATTGATTCTATACACATGATTCACTCATCAAAGCAATTATTGACTCTATACACATGATTCTCACATCAAAGCCAATATTGATTAGACACATGATTCACTTATCAAAGCCATTATTGACTCTATACACATGATTCACACAGCAAAGCCAATATTGACTCTAGACACATGATTCACTTATCAAAGCTAATATTGACTCTATTCACACGATTCACTTATCAAGCCATTATTGACTCGGGACACATGATTCACGTTTGTGATTTGATTTTTCTATCACACCTAGACAGTAAAGGTCATATGGTGACCTCAGGTGACTTTCATGCATTATTTCAGGCACACACAGTCACCTGAGTAGAACCACTGATGTTTTAATACTAGCTAGAAAGCTTCCTCACATTAAAATGACATCACATAAAACTCTTATTACACTAGGTGCTTTGGTTAAATGTGATGGATATATGTACACAACTTACGTAAATTTTCTTTTTTCATCTGCTTTATGAAGATAGTATAAAGTTCTTTCATGTTTCTTCTGAATAGGTTCAACTCCATATTTAGCCAGTAACCTTGTCAGTGGCAACTTGAAAAATAAATATATATCTTTACCTTTAACCTGTTCAACTGAAATGAACTTACCCTGATTTTTCATTTATACTTGAAGGGATGTCAATATAAAAATACAGTCCATAGGAGGAATATACCACTTACTTCATTTACCTGTAACAGTGGCATATTTACATCACTTTTAATATGAATATTTTATTCTAGTCAAGTGTTATATAAACAAGAAACTATAAATTATGAATAATTGAATTATTATAACTAACATTATTCAAAACCCTATGACTGAGGAAAACTCTCGTTACTGATTATAGAATGATTTCAGAAAAAGTGTCATAACGATTTTGGATTTATGATCCTAAAATTATGTATAACAAGAATTTGTAACAGAAAAATTATGTGTAACAAGAATTTGTAACAGAGTTACCAACTTCCCCCGCCTAAGGGAAATTTACACCAACACAAATTTGTGCTATTTCAAAAAAATTGATGTATGGATCTGGACTTTCAGTGCAAAATTTTGATCGATGCTAGTAACAAAAATTCATTGAAGAAATATAATGTAATATTTCCTATGTATGTGTCAAAAGAAACACTTTGTGCAAAATGTGACGTAGAGGATATGGTCTGTTACAGGGTACATTTTGTGTCAAGTCATCAATCAAGGTATGTGGTTAATTCACCAATGACCTTTTATTTGCATTGGCCTGACTTGGCACCATACCCTGTAACAGCCTATTTCAGGCATTGACCTCCAAGTGTGACTTTGACCTTTGAGGTAGGGGTTAGACTTATAATTGTTAACATTGAGTCAAGTTATTCTGAAATCCCTTGATTGATGAACCGCACACAAAATATACCTAAGAACAGACAAGGTTACGATATGGCACTCAAGTGTGATCTTGACATTAAAGGTAGAAGTCTGGCTGTTGCAAATGACATATGCTACCATTATTGTGAACATTTATGCCTAGTAATTTCAAAAACATCAACAATAAAATAATTATAGACTGCACATTAAATGTACCCTTTAAAAGACAATGTTAAGTTGTGACCTTTACCTTGGAGGTAGGCAAAAGGTTTCGTGCACCTCTTCTTATTATTGTTAACATTTGTGCCTAATAATCATAAAATCCCTTGATCTTTGAAGAAGTTATGGACCGGACACAAAATATTCCCTGTAACAGACTATGTTAATCTCCAACTGTGACCTTGATCTTGGAGGTAGGCGACTTTTTTGCGCAAGACACATTGTCTTATCATTGTTATTATTAGTGCCAAGAATGTTCAAAATCACTTCATGGTAAAGAAAGTTACAGAACGGACACAACATTTACCCTCAAAAGTCAATGTTGACCTTTGATTACCAAGTGTGACATTCAATTTGAAGGTAGAGATGGCGTATTTGTGCATGACACCTTGTCCTATTATAACAAGCAATTATAATAATATTGCAAGCAATTCATAAGTACCCTACCGGTTAGAACCCCAGCAACATTCTGAAGGGCCATTGGTCATTCACTTATATTTCTCTTTCTAGTAAATTTGTTGAAAAAGTTTTTAAAAGTGATCACAGGAAACAGACCGACAGACGGACTGAAGGACACTCTTAATTTATTTTTTAAACATCCCTGTTATCAAAGTATACCATTTTTAAAATCAAATTCTTAAAAAGGAGGTAATTCTTGAAATAAAGATGCAAGACGTCATAGATTATGTTAGTGTAACAAAGAACAATTTGTAATGAAGGTGTTGATAATGAATGTTTATTTTGAATTTGAAGTAAAAGAAAGTTATAAGAAAGAATAAGAAAAGATCAAAAAGTTTAAGGAGGATATAATTCTGGAAATATGGATGCTAGATTTATAGACCTTTTCATATTATTATGATGTGGGAGTTAAAAGAAAATCCTATAATGATTGAAGAAGTTTGAGTTAACATTACCAATTTCTCGAAAAAAGTTTAAAAGGGGCATCATTCTGGAAATAGTCTTGCTAGAGTATTGAACTTTCTCACAAATGTTGAGTGATAATTAGAAACGTATATATGAAGTTTGAAGTAGATACAGTCAGAAATAAAGAA
Organism: Ruditapes philippinarum; assembly: GCF_026571515.1. NCBI lineage: Eukaryota > Metazoa > Mollusca > Bivalvia > Venerida > Veneridae > Ruditapes > Ruditapes philippinarum. The sequence continues at coordinate 34,327 of NW_026866482.1, read as the reverse complement.
GTCAAAAAAAAAAAGTTTTCATGAAAATTTTAAGTTAAAAGAGGAAATTCTGATGAATGTTGTGCTAAAGCTGTAAACCTTGTCACATATGATGTGGTTGATGACTAAAAACTAATATTTAAAGTTTGAAGAAAATACCTTAAGAAATAAAGAATTTAAAGTGAAAAAGCATAAAAACTAGAATCAGAAATCTTGAAATTCAGTCTATTTGTTGCCATTGCAGCCAGAATTGTCAACATAGGAAGAAAAGAAAAATTGTGCACAATTTCCGGAATGCAATCTACCCATATTTTAAGTTTCATATAAATATTTCCAGTCCTTTTTGCGTTATAACTGGATCAAGGTAATGTGTAAAATTTGCCATATTTTCAGTCTATTTGATGCCATAGCAACCAGAATTTTCAACATAGGAAGAACAAAAAAGACGTGCACAATCTCCATACTGCCATCTATCCATTTAACAAACTGACAGACTGACGGACTGACGGACAGACAGACGGACGGAGGGAAAACCTAACGTCGCCTCGGGAAAACCGGTATGGGACTAACAAACATTTGTGCCAAGTTTGAGAAATGACATAGATATGGACTCGACACATAAACATGATGGACGGACAGACAGCCTTTTTATATATCCCCTTTTTTTTCTTCGAAAAGGCGGGGACAATTAGGGGTCACCTTCTAGCCATGGGCAATGTCCCTAGTAAGTTTACTTTTCATTGATTCTTCAAACTCTATCCATGAACGAGAAAATAATGGACTGGACAAAAAAGATCTTTTAATATTTATATCATTTTACAAAATATTTCCTTTCAAGTAAACAACATTTGAGCAACAAAGCTAGGCTGTGTTACAGTCTTACGGCCAAAACTGAGACAATGTTGCATTTCAAAAACAAATTGTCCCACCTTATAACTCCTGTATTATGACTCATTTAAATTTCTGAATAGCAATTCTGATGGGCATTTACACATTGCAAATAAAAGGGTTTGTCATTGTCTTTCTTAACTTTTCTAATGTATTTTTATAGTCAACAGTATTTGATTGAAAATAGAAATGTTTATTGAAGTTAGTCCTAAAGTTGGTTTATGCCCTAGGACTTCGAATATATTTTAAACTTTCTATGACACGCTCCCCTGGACCTAACCAGTGGTACAAAAAACTCTCTACGCGCAAGTAGAGAATAACAAAGTTATACACAAAACACAAATATATCACAATCATATCATAACGTTTGACGTACAAGTGTGACTTTCACATTAAAGCTGCAGTCCTGATTCTTGAATTCAACAAGTCATCATCAAGTCAAAACATTTCTGCTAAATTAATCTAAAATCAATCAAGGAATGACAAAATTGTAGACTGGATGCAACTATCAGTGCGCTTTTATGAAAAAAAAATATTGAACTTTTACAGGGATTCAATTTAATCTTCAACGATACTAGCACTATTGCTTATCAACTAGTGAATTCAAAGATAATACCAGTATTTATTATAAAATTTAGGCATCCAAATCCAAAGCAATTGTTGTTTGACTTTTCAATTAGTGCTTAGATACCCACCCATATGTGGGATTTAGAGTAAGAGTTATTGTAGCCAATCAGAGCGTCCTTTTTACATTCGCACTGAAATAAATCCACCGACAAATGTCGCAATATGAATTACGGCTTTTCTAGTACAAGTGTGACCTTGACCTTTAAACTACAAACAAGGTTCTACATGAGATACTAGGCCTCGATCACTTATTTTAAAAAAGGTGTTCAGCAAGACAACTGGATTTGAAATTTAGGTAATGATTCTGGTCCATCATTATTTATATTTTTGATTTTTTTTGGCATAAACATATTTATTCAACACAACATTTAATAAACATTTACAAAAAACATTTTGGAATTGAGGAAAAAGTTATATAGCTTATGATCTTTTATAAAAATCCATCAGATATAAAATAACACTCGAGAAAGAAAGATTTATTATTAACAACTAATCAAAAAAAAAAGAGATCATTTAAACAAATATTTCTCATCAGAATTAAATAGAGTAAACCCAAAAGGGTTTGTTAAAAAGTTATTAAGGATTTTTTTATCTCATTTAAAAAAGACACTGCTTCCGAGGAACAACCTTATTCCAATATCTTTAAGTGACTTTGTCCTCAACTTAAATTAGGGATTTGCTTTGTTTTTCAAATAAATATAATGTGTAACTTATGTCATTATGTCTTTAGAACTTTTGCTAAGCACCATGAGTTAATTTTTATATAATCACGAGTATACAACAGATTTCTTTCCAATTTTAAGAAAATTCTGATTCAGCAATGTCCCCTGAAATGAAATCCGTATTGACTCTGTTACAACTCGTCTAGGTAATGTAAAGCATGCATCCAAATATTTGTTTTTGTTATAATCACATGTTTTTTATCGGCAACATTACCTGTTTATTGTCATACACTGGCCTAGATTTCTTACAATTGTATTTTCTTATGGCAAATGCTAACATTAGGCGGCATTTGAGAGTGGCAGAGTTATGGAGGGCTGTACTGATGGTGCAGCAGGGGGCACCTTTCACCATGTTTGTGGGGCGCTTGGTGCACACCATACCGTCATGATCAGAGTCTAGGACATATACGGGCAACATGGTTCACCAGCCGGGATGCATGCCTGAGGTCGGTAAAGGTCACATCATCAGCTCAGGACCGGAATTTGCTCGTTTAGACACGTTGTTGAAGGATAGCAACTTCTCATGGAAATGAACCTTGCTAATATGCTGGGGTCCGTGTTTAATTACGGGTAAATGTATAAGGCTGCGAGAAAGAAATTTGCCCTTAAAAAGACTTTACATAATCGTATCCCCGTGAAACGTAAATCGACATCCCCCAGACCCGTTTGGGAACGAGCCATGGAGCATACACCCAGTGAAACCAAAGCAATACTGGAGGCACGTATGGTTCAATGATGGGTCCAGGTTCTACCCTGACTTCTTAGTAAGGCGTGCTAGAGTCTGGAGAAAACGAGGTGAACGGATTTAGGCGTGCTAGAGTCTGGAGAAAACGAGGTGAACGGTTTAAGGCGTGCTAGAGTCTGGTGAAAACGAGGTAAACGGTTTTAGGCGTGCTAGAGTCTTGAGAAAACGAGGTGAACGGTTTTAGGCGTGCTAGAGTCTGGTGAAAACGAGGTGAACGGTTTTAGGCGTGCTAGCGTCTGGAGAAAACGAGGTGAACGGTTTTAGGCGACAAATATTGCTGAGCATGACTGCTACGGAGATGGGTCAGTTATGGTGTGGAAAGGCATCAGCTAGCATTGACGAACCGGTCTGATTGTGCTAAGTAGAGGTACATTGACAGGTCAGCGAAACAAAGACAACATCCTAGACAACCAGATTAGGTTGTTTGCTGGAACAGTCGGCGATCAGTTTATTCTAATGCTTGCCCCCATAGGGCCAGGGTGATCCACGACTACCGAGAGAGCGGGATTATTGAGTGCAAGTACTGGCAAACTCGCTCACCTGACATGTGTGGGAAGAGCTGTAAGGTAGAATTATAGCTTGTCAGCTGCAACCCTGAACCATGTTGGTCCAAGAATGGGCAGTCATACCCGTTAGAACGAGCAAAAACCTAATTGGGAGTATGAGAAGGCGTTGTCAAGCTGTCAGTGATAGTCAGGGGTAACACAAACGGTATTTAGTTTTAAACTGAAAAATAATAATAATAATAAAACACGCTGCATGTTCTGAAATCCTTAAAGAGGGGGCTATCCTCTTTCTTACCACAAAATCAGTGTATAGGGTCAAATTCGCTCTTCAGCTGAAATGATGAAACAGTAAATAAACATTTAAAACCTTTCGCAGGGCGTCAATAAAATTACCCCAAAAATATTCACACTCAAACATGTTGTGCTTGCCAAAAATAGAGTAGCATAATAAATAAAAAGAAGACCAAAACACAAGATTATCTGATTTGACCTTTTGATGTCATTATCGTCAATGAACGCGCAGTTTTATACAGTACGGAAGATTTATTATCAGTTTTCAAGTATTTGGTATAAACCAACGTACCTATGCCTACAATATGTATGTTTTGATAGTTTGTAACTGTTGAAAAGCATTTATCAATCTTGTTTGTTCAAGTGTTATAATCTCTGTAGACAAGTACACATAATGAAGAATGCATAAATTATCTATAAAACGTGAGACATCGATTTTTCAAGAATGAAATACAATTAAGAAAAAAAATCAGTCCGATATTAAACAGCCGTAAATGTTTGATATTAAACGACACGAGTCGATAGATAAACGTTGAAATATTATATACATGTAATAACTTTTGGAGATAAATTTGAAAATGAAACATGGAGCTAAGGACTTAAACTAGAGAAAACTGGAAGCATGTGCTAACATTTAAAAAGTAACACATCAACATGATGGATGAATCTAAGTCTTATAAAATATACCGATGTTTGTTTGTACTTTGGACCTTACCCAAAAATATATTTAATTAGTAGTCAAGTGTTAAATACAAATCCTCGTAACAATCAGCGACAAGAAACCTGGAATAAAGTGTATGTTATCAGCACTTTGACATAATTTACGATCAATTTGATAATATTTCAAAGAGATATTGTCGACGCAGACACAAACGATTTTGCCTCATACACTGTACAGAGGAAGGTAGTCACGTGACCTGTAGGAGGTTAACATTCACACTGGTAAGAGTTTCTTGCTACAAATTTCGTATCAGTCAACAAATATATGGTGTTTTACTGACAAATAATGTTATGCATTAACTCCTATTACAGAACGAACAATACAAAAACTAAATTATTATTAAACTTAAACTTTAAAACAAATAATAGTACGTTTATACACACAAGAGTAATTGCTTATCGGCTGAAGCTCAAATAAAACAAATTTGTTACTTTATCAAAAGAAATTATAGTGCAAAAATATAACAAACTCTGTCAATACCCACTTCATAATAGCGTAACGTTTTTATATTAGATGTCCTGTAACAATTAAATATAAATAATTAAATATGATTTCTTTTAAATAAGACTTTTTAAATCAGGTGACCGTCACCTACAAAGTTAAAACTTAATTAAAATGTGTAGACCTGAAACTTGCAGCATCTGCAATAATGAGCATCAGTGTTTGCCTGGACGACATTATCTAAGGAGATATCAAAGGTATCATCGTAAAAGTGATGAGACCCCTCATCTGAGGCAGGGAAAATATTGTATACTAGGAATCAAATTGACTTCTGTAGAACTCATTCTTTTTTAGCAGAAACGTTCTTAAGCTTTAACCCAAGACTAATTCTGAAAATTATGTAAGTCATAGATATGGCTTCCAAAAATTCTATTTTTTTTTGCATTATTTTCATCTGTCCTTGAACTACTTGTACTCGTGTATTACAATGCATGAAAACATTAAACTTTAAAAAAAAAAGGTTTTACTTACCCTTATGTAATTGAAAATGTGGATTTATTAATCAAAAAAATATTTGACCTTTAGATTTATTACTTCCCTACAATCATTCCCTACAAAACATTTTTAAACATGGACACAATTCATTTTCCTCTAACTTATTTCTATAAGACAATTTCACAAAAGATATTTTCTTCAAAGATTTGGCTTTACAAAGCAATATTGGTAAGGTATGTTGATCAGATCATCAAATGTACAGAACTGAACGAGTAATGTCAACTTTCCTTGTAAGAGAGTTTCAAACTAATTTTTGTTACATGTATATAAGTACTGTGTCATATAGTTTGCGTTGACTGTACAGGTTGACCAACCAAAATCATAATTTTCTATGACCTCACACATCAGGTATATTAAAATCTATATACCTGCACATATTCTGTGTAGGTTTGTAGATCTATCCGTTTCATTCAAGATAACTATGGTTTCAAATTATTTGTTAATACATTTTATATAATAAATAACAACAAAAAAGATGTATCATTAAACCTTATTTGTACATGCTACTATATGCCTTGCCTATCTTGTCATATTTTTATGTACAATGCAATATCAACCTTGTCAATGTGATACAACATTGAATGTTGACAGATCGTTTGTGGAAGGAAAATACTTTTGGTTTTATTTGACTTTTTTCTATAATCGGCATTCAGTTCACCTTCCTACAATTCATTCATGTCATAGCCGTGATTTTCCTGTGAATTGTCATTCATTTCACGCATTAAATTAACAAGCAAATCTTGCATGTACATTTGTTGAACATTTTAAGTAAAAAGATTAGGCCTTCATCATAAGCCCTCTGCTTTCTGTAACAATCAACATGTTTGTAATACAGTTAAAATTCGTTCGCTCGAACTCGCATCGCTCGACTATGTCCCTTCGCTCAAAGTCATCGCCAAGTTCCGGTAAAATTCCTATACATTATCAATAACTGTTCTACCTCGTATCGCTCGAACACTGATTGCTCGAACTCTCGAACCTGATATATGGTCTCTGTGGTAGAAATATTGTGAAAATTACACATTTTCGGTCGAATACAAAATATTATAAATGCTGCTGTATCATATATATTTAAAATATTTATTATTGCATTGTGTAGAATAAAATGTATCCCATGATATACACATACATATATTTTGAACAAGGAAAATTAAATGCCAAATCGAATTCAACCAATTACAATATGCATGAATATAGATAAACACAGTGCACCGTTAATACTCATTTGTAAAGACTGGGATAATAATTCTAAATATTTACAAAAAATGACGTATTGTACGAACTGTTATACTATCAGATGATACAATAATGTTGACTCATTCATGATCTGACCGATGTAAGCTTGAAAACATGTAGACCTATGTCTTAGGTGATAATAGTTCAACCTCGGTCCGCTCGAACTACCGCTCTCGAACAAATTTGCACGGGTCCTTCGAGTTCGAGCGAACGAAGTTCGAATGTATGAAAATTTTATATCTAACAACAGCAGTTTAAATTGCATTTAAAAATTATTAATTAACACAAATGAAATTATTAATGCATAGTTACATCCTGGAAATAGACCTGCAATGTTATTTGATACTTGAGCTTATCAGATATAAATGTGGTCAATATGTGTGTTTTCCTTCATTCTCCATAGTAAATTGTAGTTTTTACAACAGCAGCCGTGTATATTTACCCTGTATAGTCACGTGACAGGCTTGTCGATACATTCCGTACCGGAATAAGCAGCGTACTGTCCGGGAGCCTTCCGAAACACAAAATGTGTTTATGTTTTATATTATAGTTATTTATAATAAATCGTGTTGCAAATTAGGACAAAAACAAGAACAGAACACGTTAAGAAAATGTTTTTGTACAGTTCGAAAATCAACATTTGTATGTATGGGGCCGAATATCTAGCGTCATTGCTGTCCTCTCTATTTGCAGACAAGAACCGACAAGAACCGCCAAGAACTTATATATTGTAAAAAAACACATATAAATGTCAATTATGATTATGTTATACACGGATGGCATATTTATTTTTAAATTAGTTATATAGTTTTTTTATTTTTTTATATAGTTAATTAAATATATTAGCACCGACAGATATACCGGCAAGAAAAGAATCGGCGGAAACGCGTATACAGAACGTTAATACAGATAAGAATATATATTTGTAACTTTACATAATCAGTTGCAAATTTTGTGATGGGGAAATACCTTATGATTTTGATGCCACAAAGCTTTAAACCAGACACCATTGAAGCAAATGATATGTTAATGAACGGCATAAAGGGCAAAAAAACTGAAGGAATTAATCAATTAAGATGGAGAGAAATGACTGCTTGATGAATTCTTGAATCATTTCAACAAGAATTTTCTTATATGTTCACTACTGAATCCTCAAAAATACTACGCCATCTACGTCGACCATCTTTGTTTAAAAAAATTACTTGTTGTATTTTTGTGTATACACCAATATATACAAATATAATGGACATATATTGTCATGTTTTTTCCGTGAAAAGAGTGTTTGCGATCGTGTGTGTGTGCGCGCGCGCTCGTATATGTTTAAATTAACTTTTGTGGTCTTAAAGTAAATTAATCGGTATTTCAAAAAATAATTACATTGCATACGTGGCGATAAAAAAAATGAAATAATTATAAATGGATGTTTATGTCTGAAATACATGATCTTATACGGGTTATTAAGTGTTTGCAGAACAAAATATTTTTCACCATATAAATGTCCAAACTTAATCTCTAAGAGCTATACAATCGCTTTTATTCTAAACATATTTTATAATAAATTTATATTGTTTTTTAAATCATGTTAATGCTGAGTACAATGTAGACCAACCCACTTTAGATTCACGGGAAACGTGCTGTATAAGTCATTGACCCTTTGTCCAGGTGCCAACAGCGGCCTGAAGAAAACGTTTTCATTCTGACTGCGAAATAAGGAGAACATGTAGCTACACATGTGAAGACTTAATTCAAGAAAAAAATATGTTACAACGCATTGTTATGTTTTATTATGTAGAAAATGCTTTGTAAAACATGCAATCTCATCAAAATTAAATAGAAAAAGCAAAGTGTATATGTAAAGAACTGTCAAAATGTCAACGTTTCTATTTGCGTATGTCTTGTATGTAGCTGGTTTAAGTGATATAGTAAACAACATTTTCAAGTTGATTTGTCACAATTGTCGTAAATCAGTACTATCAAGTGTTACACTTTAAGATTAGATTCCTTTATTTACAACGTTATTGCTGAGACATAAATCTTTTTATCTTGAGTTTCAGTCATAATTTGTTTATATTAAGGTATACAAACTGTTATCAAATTCAACCCATTTCGAGATACCTCATTTATTTCTTGTGAAATTCATGTTGGCACAGGGGTGACATGTGCATTTTCTATTTATCTCGTGTGCATGTTATACTAAGTCGTGCACACGAGTGAAAAGGTCGTGCGCACAAGTTTCTCAGTCGTGCTTACGACATAATTAAGTGGTGCGCACGAGATCCTATGTTGTGCGTACGAGTAACTAAGTGGTGCGCACGAGTAAATGAGTGACGCGCACGAAATAATTCTAAAATGAGATTCAAAAATTTCATAATTTATATATTTCCTTTTACATATCTAAAAATCTTCACAAGAATTTATAATAAATGAAGTGCTAATAATGAAACTTTTTACCTGCTACATAAAACATGGATATATAATCTCTGTTTGTTTTAAGAATTTTACTCAAATTCAACAAATATAATGATTTTGAAATGACAGTCTCTTTTATAGTTGCATATAATGAATCTTTGTACAAATTGACATGGCAATGTGAATCAGGTATGTTTGCTGTTTATATTAGTCTATGGTTTTGTTTTAACGTCATTGAAACATTTTGATTAAATTGATTTACTCACTTGCAAAGCATACTATTATAAAATGTTGCACATTTTGAGATGCCTTATTTATTTCTAATGGTATTTAATTTAATGAACTGTATGTAATGTACGTGGCACAGATGTGTCATGATTGTGTTCGCCCAGGAGAAAATTATGTGTCGCGCACGAGATATTAAGAAGTGCACACGAGTTACTTAGTGGTGAGCACGAGTTACTAACTGTTGCGCACGAGATAATATGCTTTGTGCACGAGTTAATAAGTCATGCGCGCGAGTTAAGTAAATTGACATACATGTCACCTAGAGCTGTGCCGCCGAAAAAATGCAATATAAATGTATGATTAAATGATGCAAAATTATTTTACCAAAAGTGCACTCGTTGCGTTAAAAATACCCCGGGGGTCCCATTTAGGTTTTTTTGCTTTTTTAAAAAAAAAATTATATATGACTGCCTATCTATAGCGTGTAACATTATACATATTATATATACATCTATATAATATAACTCTTATTTAAAATGTTGGAAAACTAACAGCTTTACATATAAATTTCATGTTGACAAATTAGTATTTTTTTCTTTGCAAATAAGAACCTATTTTTTTAAAGTACAACATACATGTCTCAACTTAAATCGTCTATGATATAAATTTGATAGCGTTGAGGTTCTTCTAAAGATAGCTTTATCGCTATATTTACATGTATCTATAAACTAAGTGTCGTCTCGTAGATAAATGTAATAACTAAATCGAACTACCTGTCCTTCACCATGATCAACTTTTCTATCAACATATCCATCTTGTAATTTTATAATGATATTTTATGTTATTATAGTTTATCTGTACAATATTGCTACAAACAGTAGCTAAGATGTGAACCCGTAGATTAGCAGAATTTAAAACTGTTGAAACAAATCATTCAAACTTTAATTGAATCTAGTTTAAACCAGTCTGGAATGGAGGCATAAAGATCGGGAAGAAGAAAAAAAACATTAGTCTTGAAAATGAAAGGGTTAGTCCTAAGATAAGTCTCGTATAGATAATTATTGTAATTTGTTTTTCATTCAAATTTACAATAAAGTATAGTGTTCTTTTCAGAATGGGGACAAATTTATGAATTGAATAATTAACAACCAAAACTTAAAGCTAAAGGTAACAAATTATTAAAATTGTAAAATGTGGCAGGCTCGGTTTTATTTACTAAAATGGTGAAATTTTGAATTAAGAAACATCCGCAGATGTGTTCATACGGCGGTTATCATGGAACCTTCTATGTGACACAGTAGTGTCATTCCATGAAAAGCGGCGTATGGTCCCCAAGTAAAAGAATGCTTGTGCCCTAAACGAGAAAACAATGGGCGGTACTAAATAAAATGGAATTTTGAAAGGGGATCTGAGGTTATGAAGCCTACATATCACAGATAAGACGTCAAAAGACACATTTAGAAAGCAGGCAACAAATCCTAAGGGTGATTATGAAGTAATACCGGAACCACCTAAATTGAAAAAGGCCAACAAAAAAAAAAACTGAAATACCATGTAAAATGTAAACACAACAATAATGTCGTGCTGAACGATCTTTAAAGATCGAAAATATAACATCATTGATTAAATGTACGGGGAGACACATACCGACACACGGCACAAGTAACACTAAAACTAAAACTTTAAATAGAGGACCAACCGAGGTATATTTCTAATACATCTTTAAAAAAGATCAGTCGATCAATAGAATCTGAATGCGCAGAGGTGTTTAAACTATTTTTTACATACATGGCCATGAACTTGAGCCGACAAACTTTTAGCTTTAAAAAGAAAACCTTTCTTATAAAATGTAAGGTTAGAACGTCGTGAAGACATTAAAGCCTTAAATGCATTTAATTTTCAAATCTGTCATTTCAACCTTTCACAATTCGCATTTGTTAACGACACAAATACTTAAATGTTGTTTGAAAGTGCCGAAATGAAAATGTGAATGTTCATACTAACTCCTCGTATCCTTTTAATATAATTTAAGGATATTTGCTGCTCAGATATTTGATGCTTGTGAAATAAAATTTGATGTCGCATCTGAAGCAAATATGTGTCAATTTATTCAAGCTTAACGATGTGTATGTATTGAACTGAAGTATTATCATAGGCTGCAATTTTACGCTCTTGAAACCGCAATAAAATGATATATTGATATGCTTTTCATTCGAGCTGTCCTTGTAAAATTATTACATTTAAGATTATCTGTAGAGTGAACGCAGATAACTAACTTTTCCCTTATACTTCCTTATATAGAAGATATCGGAATAAGACGTGTAGTGTGCATTTTTATGATAAGATAGTTTTTTTTATTATAAATGTTATTACATTTTATTTTATGCTTATAGGTGAAATAAAACTGAAAATACGTTTTATGACTTGAGGCATGCTTGTTATTTTTACACAATAAAACATCTAAAATCTATACTTTATACAATAAAACATCTAAAATCTATATTTCACACAATAAAACATCTAAAATCTATACTTCACACAATAAAACATCTAAAATCTATACTTCACACAATAAAACATCTAAAATCTATACGTCACCCGATAAAACATCTAAAATCTATACTTCATACAATAAAACATCTAAAATCTATATTTCACACAATACAACATCTAAAATCTATATTTCACACAATAAAACATCTAAAATCAATACTTCACACAATAAAACATCTAAAATCTATACTTCACACAATAAAACATCTAAAATCTATACTTCACACAATAAAACATCTAAAATCTATACTTCACACAATAAAACATCTAAAATCTATACTTCACACAATAAAACATCTAAAATCTATACTTCACACAATAAAACATCTAAAATCTATACTTCACACAATAAAACATCTAAAATCTATACTTCACACAATAAAACATCTAAAATCTATACTTCACACAATAAAACATCTAAAATCTATACTTCACACAATAAAACATCTAAAATCTATACTTCACACAATAGAACATCTAAAATCTATACTTCACACAATAAAACATCTAAAATCTATACTTCACACAATAAAACATCTAAAATCTATACTTCACACAATAAAACATCTAAAATCTATACTTCACACAATAAAACATCTAAAATCTATACTTCACACAATAAAACATCTAAAATCTATACTTCACACAATAAAACATCTAAAATCTATACTTCACACAATAAAACATCTAAAATCTATACTTCACACAATAAAACATCTAAAATCTATACTTCACACAATAAAACATCTAAAATCTATACTTCACACAATAAAACATCTAAAATCTATACTTCACGTTACTAGATCCAAAACGTTACCATAAAGTTCAAATTCATTTAATCCAAAAAAGGAATAAAATATTTCTCTCTACTAAGTATAAATTTTAAAAATAAGGCCAAAACATTAAACAGTTTAAAATCAAAGACGTTTATTAGTATTTTATCTTACAAAAGTTTGTACGTTACCATAATTTTTTATGGTTTAGATATTCATAGCGTAAAACGGTAAGATAATGTTAAACATGTATGCCATCTTAGAATGTTTTTACTAAACTATTTTTTATCATTCAAACAAAAGACAAAAACGGTGCGATGAAGTGTAAAATACAAGAATTTAAGTGTGAGATAACTGTCTGAGATAATTTTATTTTCTGTATAACTCTCAAAAAGGTCAAAGGAAAAACATTTTCATTTTTGGTGTCACATCCGCGTCATTGTTGTCTCTAGCTGATATTGCATAGTTATATAATAAGACATATTTATTTTGTTTTGTATTATATGCATTGTATATGTAGTTTTAAAACTATGCTCTTTACGACCCAGTTATTTAGATACTCACATAGCAGAGTTGTTTTATTATTTACCTGTTTATATTCTAAATTAAGACTTCCAATTTCAGATTTATATTTTATTAGTAATAAAACCAAATATATGGCAAACGTGAAGAATTTGTAATTATTTATATAGATTGTGCGGGTTAGTATATTAAATTAACCAATCGCGTCTTTGAAAAAAGAAGAGCAATCTCATGGAACCGACAAGAAAAAGTCTGAAATGTTTTTAGTTCGTTTCAACTTTCAAGCGAGGCTTCAACATTAAAACTTTTATTTGATATCAAGTTTATCAGATCATATATTTCAAACTAGAAAGGGTATAATATTTCGTTATCTTCGCTTCATTTTAGGTTGTATTGGTGAGCTGTTAGATAAAGCTAGTGTGACAGATAAAGCTAAATGTTACAGATATGGAATTTATCATCAGATATCAATGTAATGATATGATTAAATTATTATATATCTTCTGCAACAGCTAGTCAAAAACAACTATCAGTTATAAGTTAACCTTGCAACAAAGTCGCTACGTGATCGGTCTTGGTTTTATCATAAATCCGTTTCAAAAGTTTGCAAAATTACAATACCAAGTAAGTAATCTAGACTTGTTCATACGTACATTGTGTACATAATGATAATGGTTTATAACTCAGAGCTAGTTATCAAAATAACTACAATTGTACTTTTTACAGTGAACACATAATTTTCAGGACTATTTAAATGTGATTTTAGAATTGATATTTCTGAAGTAAGACGGCATTTATTATAAAAACAGGTACGTGTTTTATTTTCTCACGTTTCTATCTTAAAGCCATACATCTGTTAAAGACAACAGACAATCTAAAGTCGTTTTAATATTTCAAAATACTTTATTTAAAAGCAGAAAGATCATGGAAGTAATCCTAATGTCGATATAAAACGTTTTAGCTTTGTGGCGGTGTCGTCCTGTCGCTTTGTTTATAAGCCAATCCTTCGATTTCAGCCGAGCGGCAATGTGACATCGCGACAACACACTACACGAAAACGCGCCGTTAGGCACGCATCGTTATCGACAGGACAACAAGACAAGTTCAACAATGCACCGTTTTTTGGCTCTTTGTCGATTTGTGGCTTCGGCTTTGTTGTTCCAAATCAGCCATCATAAAATACTCAAATAAATTAAATTAGGTTTACCACGGCCAATGCTATTTTCGAAAAAGATTTTTTCGATAAATTTGACTTTTTTATAATTGTCTTAAATATGATATGCAAACAACCAACTTTTCGTTAGATGAAACGGGAGTGTCACATTGAAGATAACATGATAATTGTTACGTTGATATTTTTTATTCTCTTAAACAAAACATTAGAACTGCGACAAAAAGATCCTTCCGGATATCTCAGCAGAACGAGAGATGGGCTGTGAATCGGCAAACCGTACTCATGGTGAGCTATTGTAACTCCCCACCTTCCGTCTTCGTGCGTCGTCAATATTACTTTAAAAAACGTCTCCTCTGAAGCAAAGACTGCACGGTTCAAATGTTGTCCATAATTTCAAAATTCGCCCCGGCGGTTATATGTTTTCCTGTCATGTATGAAGAAAAACACTTTTATAAATATTCTTCTCTGAATTGACAAAGGTTAACATTAAATTATTTGGCATGAAACATTGTGTTGACGACCCCAACTAAGACTGGTTTGAATTAAAGCCCTTAGATCAAATGGTGGGAATCATTGATTTTCATTATGTACATAAAGAAAACACTTACAGAAATATTCTTGTCTGAAGGAACAAGGCTTAGAACTTTGACATTTGAAATATAATATCGTGTATAGGTCCGCAACTAAAAATATTTTCAAAATGTTCCTCTTGTGTCGAAATTGGCCCTGTCTCGGGGGGGGGGGGGGTCATAAACTTTCCTTATATTTATAATGTAAAAAGTTAAGAAATCTTCATGTCTGAAGGAACAAAACTTAGAGCTGTGATATTTAATCTATAAATCTGCTAAAGTAGTTCAAATTTTGCTTCTAGTAACAAAATTTGCCCAACAAGGCGGTAATAGGTCATATGGTTAAAATTGAGAATGTCTTCTCTGCATTGTCAAAGGCTAGAGGTAAGATATTTTATTAAGAAGACATCTACCAAGTTTGTTCAAATTAAAGCCCGGCGGTCAGAAATTGCCTACTTGGGGTCAAGGATTTTCCTAAAATGTTTAAAGTAAATACTTTAAAAAAATGTTTGAAGGTACAGGACTTAGAGCTTTAAGAATTGATATGTAATATCATCTGTAGTTCCCCTACCAAAGTTGTTCAAATTGTGTTTCTAGTACTGAACTTTTGCCCCACCCGGATGATCATAGGTTTTTGTTTTTGTGTATATAGTTAACTTAAGATATCTTCTATGAATTGTCAAAGGCTAGAGGTTAGATATTTGGCCCGAAACATTGCGTAGTAGACCTCTACTACGATTGTTCAAATTTTGCCTCTTGTGTCAAAGTTTATCCCACCCGGTCCTACGGTCAAAATTGGCCCTGCCCAGGGAAAACCTTGATAGCAGAAGACCTAGAATTTCATGGTGTGAGCTACTTTCTTGTCCTTTGATGTACTGCTATAAAATTTGGAACTTATGCACATTTTTATATGTAAATTAAATTTTGATATCAGCTGAACTATACTTCGAAAAGTGACCTACTTTCTTGTCGTTTGTTGAAAGGTTGACCATGTTCACATTTGGGACCATTTATATAGTATAATTAGAAAAATAGTTTACATGAAGAACGGTCAATTGACTCACATCGTTCAAATTCTTGAAATAAACACTTCATATCACTGCATTCTCTCATTAATAACAGTCCGAACATTGAAAAGGCAAATTAAAACGACTACACATTCAAATGGCTATTGAGTGCCTGAGCAATAAAACGATTAAACGTGTATCTAAACGACGTTTACCTTTATCAAGTTGCTTTTGTTTACATACATGAACTATTTAGATATGGAAAGAGATAGTGTGGCCATTTTTTTCCATTCATAATTGTATAAATTATGAATATTTATATTTGTCTATATAATTTCCTTTAAATTACGAAATTGCCCCTTACATGTTCATTTTCGGTACAATAAAAATGTAATAATATTTACAAGATAAGTTTACCAAAATTCTTTCTAGCGCAACACTAAACTTATTAATATGGTTATAAACTGGAGTCCAGGTATAGAAGCTGTGAAAAAAAGATTAACAAATATCTACAATATTTACATAAATAAATACATCTATATATAGAAATAAAACTTTGCCCCGCGTGGGCGCGGAGCGAGATTTAAGAAATAAAACGGCAGGGGCGCGGAGCGAAAACACACTTATTAACGCCCCCGCTAATTAGCGTGTTTTCGCTCCGCGCCCCCGCCATTTAACTTGTTAATTATCGACTTTTCGCTTTGCAATTTATTTTGCAATTTTGCTTCTTTTCTTCTAGTACTGTGTTTACATCTAAACTCAAAGTCAAATTTCCTGATATCAAAATAGCCCCGTCCATGAAACAAAATGGCGCGCTCTATATCCATATGCATTCTGAATGCTTTGGCTTTTTAGATGAATTTTAATATCGTCGTGTCTCAGTGACTTTCTCTTGCAATTTTATTGTGATGAATGCTTACGAGGGATCACTTCGTTTCCAGACTTTTATACTTCACAACAGAAGGTGTCAAGTGCTCTGTGGCAGCTGTAACACGTTGCCCCATACTTCACTTCAGTGTTGTTATATTTTTTCTGGTCCTTCATTGATGCCAGCACTATTGAGTGTTGAGAATTGAGTACCGCTCAAGCCGGTGCTAGGGGTGTGAGGGATGTTGCACATATTCATAATCCCTCATGTACAGAATAAATCAAACCGTGTATGCAACTTTCTTGCAATTTTGTTGTGATTAATGCTTCCGAGGGATCATTTCGTTTCCAGGTTTTTCATCAAACATAGTTCTTCCTTCTGGTGAGAAGGAAGAATGACATAACACGAAAAATCATTACCTAGTTTAACAAGGTGTTTTAAAGTGAAACGCATTCTAAATGACATTTATAATACGTCTTTTATATAAGTCTTTATTATCAATATGTAAACATTTTCAACACATGCATCGCAAGCATAATAAACATTAACAGCGTGATCCAGTTGGTCATTAAATTTGACCCTGTTGATCATCTCTTTGATCTTTCAATCCTCAATTTTTAATCTTACCAACATTTTAAAATATTGGATTAAAAAAAAAACGTTTATAACTTGTCATTCCTTACTTAAATTATGATCAAAATTGGGTTATTTTATAAGACAGCTAAATTTATGTTATATGTTGGTTTTAAGTAGAACAACACAAAGATTCAAGCACTCTCAAACGCTTTAATTGTTTTATCTAAATCGGCCTAGAATGGCTACGGACTGACAACACGAGAAAGATATGAAAGAATATTTATAACTGTCAAAGAAAAGAGTTTTAGCCATGAAAATTGAAACTTTAAATAGCGAGCATCGTTTTCTACCATAAGAAATGTTATCAGTAGATAATGATATCATTCAGGAACTGGTACAATGCACTATTAAGGTTCTTTAAACTGTTACAGCTAGCTATAATTGTTTTTTTTTTAAATATTGGCTCATTTTTCAGTTTAAAATGCCCATTTTTTCATATATCCTTTATTCTTTGCAGCGTAGTTCAATATTATTTTGAATGAGATGCATGATTTACTGTGGCATGACACAATTTATCTAAAGTGTCGTTAACGGAAATACAAATTCATAAAACAGGCATTCATAAAAGTATCATATTATTTGGCGCTTCCCAATGTATGCATTGACCATGTTAAGTTATCTTGCATAATAAAGCACACACATTTTTTTTTTGGATATTGCATCATAAATACCATCATAACAGTTATGTTTCCCTCTCGAAACATAAGTCTAAGTCTAATCTAAGTCTGCTAATCTTCAGACAAGACTTTTTTCATAACATACTCGTTAATTTTCTGCTTCCGTTGTTTCTAACGGCGATTTCCGTAGCTTGAATTAAAAATGTAATAGCGCACGTTGCGATGTTTTAATTTTTAGTTGTTATTTGTTTCATTGGACAATTATCAACGTAAAAGTTCAAGTACGACATTTATTTGTTTACAGCCGCTAACAATTTAAAATGACGCTACTGCAAGAAATTTCTAATAAACATATTAATAGCAGCAAAAATAATCTTAAGCATGTGGAGAAAATCTTGATTTTGAAAATCAAAATAAGCTTTCTGCGGTTTACCTACATATGGATTATCAAGTGCTATCAAAGTTGAATTTATATATAACTGAACTCATACTTAATTAAAAAGTCCGATAAAGTTTTTATGGCTTACACTGCTGATGTTGGAAGCACTTATGCCAAGCAAAATATCAAAACATGTAATAACTTGGCAATTTACCTTTGTTATGTATTTAAAGTAAGTTTTCAACTATATATGTACATGTATATTGCTTCAAGTAAGATAACCTCAAAAATTATATGCATAGTACATACAACGGTCATGTCATCTTAGTAAATTAAATACATTTAATGATATTCTCCGTTTAACGGTTATATAATGAAATGGTGCAATGTAAATAAATTTATTTTTCCTTTTGATATACATGTACATGTATGAGGATTTATCATGTCATTTTTGTTATACATAAATTCTGTTAGAAAAGGTCTTTAATCTTGATATACAAACTGTACTTGGCAAAAGATCTTCTCAGCTAAATTATTGTTTGAAAACGCTACTGTGTCACACTTCACACCGCAATATATTTCAAATGTATTACTATAAATTGTATGTATAAAATGGTATGTTGCATGAAATACACGTTATTTTTGCATTATACTGTAGTTCAAGCGTAAGCCCAACATATTACATGTTTAATTATCAAAAAAGGGCCGCCTGCTTTATGGTTTGTAATGCTATACTTTGCTTTGCAGTGCTATGTTTTGCTATGCTATGCTATGCTATGCTATAATAATTTATGCTATGTTTTGGATTGTTTTGCTATGTTGTGCTACGCCGTGAAAAAGACTTATCTCAAACTTGATTGTCCCCTGGTTAGATTTCAACCAAATGATAACCAAAGATGAAAAATAGATAGAAACAAAATGATAGGAAATATGAGACTTTATTTTTTCTAAGCATATTTAACAAACATAAAAGTAAATAGTTAGATATTTCAGTTTAAATTTGAATAAACTGGCATGCATAAAATGTCGACCATATCACATTATTAGGATATTATTACTTTCATTCAGACTGACCTGTTTCGAAAATGCTATAATGCAAAGTGACGAACTGGATAAAGATCTGTTTAAGAATTGGGTGCGAGGCTCAAAAGGACTAGAATACTTACAGGAAGGTCTTCAAGAATTTGTTGGAGAAAAAGTACTGCAATGTCGTGATAATACCCTTCAAAAGATAATATTAACATTGCCATCTGGATCACCACAACAGTGCAACCAGTGTACAGGAAATAATCTTTCTCCTGAACATTTCAACTCTACAAAGGCATGTAACAGATGGACATGTAGCCAAAAGACCTCAAACAACTGTTTTGGAAGCAGACCAGTCGGACGTAGGAAATGTCCTGATGGCATTTGTAGTAAATTCTACGATGCAATTATAGATGAGCATGCATTTAAAGACCCTTTATGGAAGAACACATACCCAAGTACGTGGTGTTCGGATCCTGATGGGTGGAGCTATGCAAAATGTTTCCAAAACACTAAAGGTCCAGGGACATCAGCTAAAGATACAGATGCTGCTGGTCTGCTGAGCATTATTATAAACAACACGTCAATACAAAACTTTGTGACCAGAATTAACCCCCATACCAGGAGTTCGTTTCATACGGTAAGTGCAGGAAACGGTTGATGATTTATAAATGATTTTATAGTCATCAATATTCTTAATTAATTACTGAATAGATCTAGATTTACTGGTAAAAAATATAATTTTGCCATTTTATTTTTAAGATAACCTTAATCGAAATGTAAACGTTTAAATATGACCTCGAACTGCAGACTTTCCTAAGTAAGGATTAAACTTATCAAAATCATTAAAACCAAGTATTCCTTAACCTTGAACAGAAAAAAATATGTTCTTTATGATTATACATATTATAAGAATAAAAAGTAAAGAGAAGTGGGAATTATGTGTTATGATTCCCTCTTCTTCACAAATGTATGTATTATAAAACTTATTTCAGGCGCGAGACATCCGAAATGAAATCTTACATAGCTCAAAGCTTGAAATCGACGAAACAACTGTGTGTTCCTATTTGGACGCGTTCATTGTTGTTCTTCAAGATCCAAAGTGTCTGATTAATGACGAGGCGTCAAAGAATGCAGTTCATAAACTAACACAGGTAATCACTTATATATTACAATATGAATCTGACTTATTTAATGTAATATATGAGTATCTGCTTTGATTTCAAGACAAGTGCTTATTGACCTTTTTAAGGGTTGACATCCGACTATCTTTAAGCTAATATTGTATATTAATTTTTAAATGAGGACTGAATTGTAAAAGATAAGTGAAACATTATATAAATTAAATTAAGTTTATATCAATAAATTTTTTACTTTTTTATACTCGATACTCGGTGTTGCATGTAAATCTGTCTCAATATGATTTAACATTGTAAAACAAACTTGTTAATGAAAGAACAAAAAAGCAATTTATAAAGAAATCATAATAATGGGTAAAGGTCACTGTTGCTAAAAATAGAAAAACAAAGAAAAAAAGGTCTCAAGCTGATAACAATAGTTAGGACTGAGACATCATTATTAAACAAAAAAACATAGCTTTTTATTAAGAATGCGACTAGTAAATGAATGCTATTGGGCTCCGTGTGGTCATGGTAAATGGCACTGTTTCTAAAAACATATATCTTTTAAAGATATATTGTAATAAAAATCTAATTGTATAGCTAGCAGTTTGTGTATTTATGATTTACTATGCGCTATAGAAGTTGAATTGTATGGGGAAGCATATAGTTTTGTAACATTCATCCTTCCGTCCGCCCCGCTGTCCGAACATTTTCCGGTCAATAACGTTGTCATTTATGGATGGTATTAAAATAATTTTGTATAAATGTGTAGCATATCGGAACAATGTGTCATGTATAACATATGGATCCGAAACATAAAGGTCAATGTCACACCCTAATTTCAAAGGAAATATTACATAAAAGGAATTAAATTTCGTTTTGTTTCAACATAATTATCATTGATGGATATATTTAAAAGTATTATGCAATTGTGTTGGATATGTTGGACATTGTAATGACGATTTGTCGCGCGCAAGAATTTGGTCCTTAGGTTAAAGATCAAAAGTCATGATATGAATTTATGTAAAAGTAAACTTATTATGTTAAGTTTTATTCCATTCCCTTCAGTAGTGAGCGTGATACCAGCTTACACGCACAGACGCTTGTGGGTCAGACCCTGCTCCCAAACGAGATACGCCCCTGTAAACACTCTATCAAAACTATTTTAATATTTAAACACGAATGTGACATCTATTTAATTACAACGATAAAAATGGTTTTCAAACAATTTTTACATACATGAAAAAATACCGTATACCATCAAATCTCAATACCATCATAACAGCTCACAGCGTGCGGATACCACAGTAACCTTTGTTTGTTTTCAAAACTGTAAACAACAACATCACCTACGCAACTATTACAACTACTAAGACCACCATCATGAATGCTCTCAGCGTGCTGATACCACAGTAACCTTTGTTTGTTTTCAAAACTGTTAACAACAACATCACTTATGTCATCAACACAACCACTAAGACAACTCATCATCACTGCTCACAGCGTTCAGATAACACAGTAACCTTTGTTTGTTTTTGAAAACTGTAAACAACATCATCACGTGCGTCACCAACAAAACCAATAAGACCACCATCATCACTGCTCACAACATGCTAATATCACAGTAACCTTTGTTTGTTTTCAAAACTGTAAACAACAACATCACGTGCGCTACCAACATAACCACTAAGACCACCATCATCACTGCTCACAGCGTGCTGATACCACAGTACTCTTTGTTTGTTTTTCAAAACTGTAAACAACAACATCACATACGCCACCAACACAGCCACTAAGACCACCATTATCACTGCTCACAACATGCTAATATCACAGTAACCTTTGTTTGTTTTCAAAACTGTAAACAACAACATCACCTGCACCACCAACACAACCACTAATACCACCATCATCACTGCTCATAGCGTGCGGATACCAGAGTAACCTTTGATTGTTTTCAAAACTGTAAACAACAACATAACCTACGCCATCATTACAACCACTAAGACCACCATCATCACTGCTCTCAGCGTGCAGATATCACAGTAACCTTTGTTTGTTTTTCAAAACTGTAAACAACAACATCACATACGCCACCATCACAACCACTAAGACCACCATCATCACTGCTCTAAGAGTGCAGATACCACAGTAACCTTTGTTTGTTTTCAAAACTTTAAACAACAACATCACCTACGCCACCATTACAACCACTAAGACCACCATCATCACTGCTTACAGCGTGCAGATACCACAGTAACCTTTGTTTGTTTTCAAAACTGTAAACAACAACATCACATACGCCACCAACACAACCACTAAGACCACTCATCATCACTGCTTACAGCGTGCTGATACCACAGTAACCTTTGTTTGTTTTCAAAACTGTAAACAACAACATCACATACGCCACCAACACAACCACTAAGACCACCATCATCACTGCTTACAGCGTCCTGATACCACAGTTACCTTTGTTTGTTTTCATAAAATTAAACTACAACATCACCTACGCCACCACCACAACCACTAAGACCACCATCATCACTGCTCGAAGCGTGCAGATACCACAGTTACCTTTGTTTACTTTCAAAAATTTTAACAACAACATCACCTACGCCACAAACACAACCACTAAGACCACCATCATCTCTGCTCTCAGCGTGCTAATATCACAGTAACCTTTGTTTGTTTTCAAAACTGTAAACAACAACATCACGTGCGCCACCAACACAACCCCTAAGACCACCATCATCAATGCTCACAGCGTGCTGATACCACAGTAACCTTTGATTGTTTTAAAAACTGTAAACAACATCATCACCTACGCCATCATTACAACCACTAAGACCACCATCATCACTGCTCTCAGCGTGCAGATATCACAGTAACCATTGTTTGTTTTTGAAAACTGTAAACAACAACATCACATACGCCACCAACACAACAACTAAGACCACCATCATCACTGCTCTAAGAGTGCAGATACCACAGTGACCATTGTTTGTTTTCAAAACTGTAAACAACAACATCACGTGCGCCACCAACACAATCACTAAGACCACCATCATCACTGCTCGAAGCGTGCAGATACCACAGTTACCTTGGTTTACTTTCAAAAATTTTAACAACAACATCACATACGCCACCAACACAACCAGTAAGACCACCATCATCACTGCTCTCAGCATGCTGATACCACTGTAAACTTTGTTTGTTTTCAAAACTGTAAACAACAACATCACCTGCGCCACAAACACAACCAATAAGACCACCATCATCACTGCTCTGAGCATGCTGATACCACAGTAAACTTTGTTTGTTTTCAAAACTGTAAACAACATCATCACCTACGCCACCATTACAACAACTAAGACCAGCATTACCACTGCTCTCAGCGTGCTGATACCACAGTTACATTTGTTTGTTTTCAAAACTGTAAACAACAACATCACCTACGCCACATACACAACCACTAAGACCACTCATCATCACTGCTTACAGCGTGTGCTGATACCACAGTAAACTTTGTTTGTTTTCAAAACTGTAAACAACATCATCACCTACGCCACCTTTACAACAACTAAGACCAGCATTACCACTGCCCTCAGCGTGCTGATACCACAGTTACATTTGTTTGTTTTCAAAACTGTTACCAACAATATCACATACGACTAACACAACTACTAAGACCACCATCATCACTGCTCACAGCGTGCTGATACCACAGTTACCTTTGTTTGTTTTCAAAACTGTAAACATCATCACATACGCCACAAACACAACCACTAAGACCACCATTATCACTGTTAACAGCGTCCTGATACCACAGTTACCTCTGTTTGTTTTCAAAAATGTAAACAACAACATCACCTACGCGATCATTACAACCACTAAGACCACCATCATCACTGCTCTTAGCGTTCAGATACCACAGTTACCTTTGTTTGTTTTCAAAGATTTAAACAAAAACATCACCTTCGCCAACAACACAACCACTAAGACCACCATCATCACTGCTCACAGCGTGCTGATACCACAGTAACCTTTGTTTGTTTTCAAAACTTTAAACAACAACATCACCTTCGCCACCAACACAACCACTAAGACCACCATCATCACTGCTTACAGCGTGCAGATACCACAGTACCCTTTGTTTGTTTTCAAAACTGTAAACAACAACATCACCTACGCCACCAACACAACCACTTAGACCACCATCATCATTGATCTCAGCATGCTGATACCACAGTAACCTTTTTTGTGTCGCCTTGAAAAGGTGACATATAGCGGTTACTTTTGTCGGCGGCGTCGGCGGCGTCTGTGTCGTTGTCGGCGTCGTCGTTGTCGGCGTCGGCGTCCCCTAAAGCTTGTCCGGAGCATAACTCAGTCACTATAAGTCTGATTGACTTCAAACTTGGTATTCATGCTTCTTTCAATAACCTGAAGTGCAGTGCACAAGGACCGGTACTCTGCAGTTCTTATTTTTAGAGTTATTGCCCTTTGTAAATTTTCATACTCTAATTTTGTCCGGGCC
Source organism: Ruditapes philippinarum (assembly GCF_026571515.1). Classification (NCBI taxonomy): domain Eukaryota; kingdom Metazoa; phylum Mollusca; class Bivalvia; order Venerida; family Veneridae; genus Ruditapes; species Ruditapes philippinarum. The sequence continues at coordinate 9,197 of NW_026866482.1, read as the reverse complement.
TTTTCTCCTCAAATATGAAAGCTATGGACTTGAGACTGCTGCTCTGCACTTATTATCCCCCGCCGAAAAGGCGGCGGGGGATATAGAAATAGTCTCCGTCCGTCCGACCGACCTTCCGTCCGTCCGTCCGTTCTTCCGTCCGACATTTTTGTCCGGAGCATATCTCTTAAAGTATTTGAGTAATCAACTTGAAACTTCATAGTTGGATAGACCTCATTGCGGGTAAGAGCAGTGCACAAGAATTATAACTCTACCCTGCATAATTTTTGAGTTATTGCCCTTTGTTATTTTTCGAAATTGATTTTTGTCCAGAGCATAACTCCAAAGGCCTATTGGTTATCAAGATGAAACTTCATAGGTTCATAGATCTCACTCAGAGGGTGTGCAATGCACAAGAATGATAACTCTATCTTTCATAATTTTTGAGTTATTGCCCTTTGTTATTTTTCATACTTAATATTTCACCTGAGTGGAGCATAACTCAAAAAGTGTTTGAGATATCAACATGAAATGTAATAGGTGGATAGATTTTATTGAGGAGGAATACTGTGCACACAAATGATAACTCTTCCCTTTACAAGTTTTGAATTATTGCCCTTTGTTCTTTTTCATGCTATTTTGTCCAGAGCTTATCTCTAAAAGTGTTTGAGGTATCAACTTGAAACTTCATAGGTGAATGGATCTCATTGGGGAGGAGTGTAGTGCACAAGAATGATAAATCTACTCTGCATAATTTTTGAGTTATTGCCCTTTGTTATTTTTCAAAATTAATTTTTGTCCAGAACATAACTCGAAAGGCCTTTGAGATATCAAAATGAAACTCCATAGGTGCATTGATCTAACTCAGGAGGTGTGCAGTGCACAAGAATGATAACACTACCTTTCATAATTTTAAAGTTATTGCCCTTTGTTATTTGTCATACCTAATTTTTCACCCGAGTGGAGCATAACTCAAAAGTGTTTGACATGTCAACATGAAATGTCATAGGTGGATAGATTTTATTGAGGAGGAATGCTGTGCACAAGAATGATAACTCTTCCCTGTACAATTTTTGAGTTATTGCCCTTTGTTCTTTTTCATACTATATTGTCCGGAGCTTATCTCAAAAAGTATTAGAGGTATCAACTTGAAACTTCATAGGTGGATGGATCTCATTGAGGAAGAGTGCAGTGCACAAGAAATATAACTCTACCCTGCATAATTGTTTAGTTATTGCCCTTTTTTAATATTTCAAAATTAATTTTTGTCCAGAGCATAACTCAAAAGGCCTTTGAGATATCATTATTAAACTTCATAGATCTAACGCAGGAGGTGTGCAGTGCACAAGAATGATAACTCTACCTTTTATATTTTTTGAGTTATTGCCCTTTGTTATTTTTCATACTTAATTTTTCAATTCAATTTTTTTGTCAAAAAGTATTGAGGTATCAACTTGAAACTTCATAGGTGGATAGATTTTACTGAGGAGGGATGCAGCACACAAGAATGATAACCTACCCTGCATTATTTTTCAGTAATTGCCCTTTGTATATTCAGCCATCAGTATTCACATAGGTTTCAAATCTGTAATCACTATAACCATCAGTTTTCATTACCAAAAGACCTCTTAAAATGGAATTATTCTGCTGTACTACATATACATTCTTCCAATGAGCAAACACATTCGGCGGGGGATGGCCATGTTGTCGTATATATGTTCTCTAGATAATAATATTATTCAAAATAGTTAAATTATATAGGGCACGAAGAATTATTACAAAACCTAATTAAGTTGTTATGAAAACTAATGAAAGTGCAATTGTCTTCAGTGATTAATTTTTATTGAAATATTCATTCATTTCTAAGTCGAAATCAGTTGTTTACTGATAAACTGTAAAACTAGACACAACAAACACAATGTTTTATAAGTAAAACGTTTATAGGTATATTACACTCATATAAATATTTTACATTACAGTTAAAAAACAACACAATACACATAAGCCAGGGTGACACAGTGACACTCCTTGAGAAAAGAAAAAAAGCTTTAACTGAACTTGACCAAAGAACAGCAGAGTCATTGCGTAAACTCGACGAGAAAGCATTGGCTGTACTACATAAATTAAAACAAGATGTTGGTGAATTGAAGGATGCCACTTTAGCTGATGTTGAAAACGCTGGAACATCGTTAAAGCAAACACTTTCTGAAGAGAGAAGGGATGCCATATCTGAAATAAACACAGCCGGGGAACAGGCAAAACAAGACATTGCTGGGAAGACGTCTCATGGTATATCTGAAATAAACACAGTCGGAGAACACGCAAAAAAAGACATTGCTGGGAAGACGTCTGATGGTATATCTGAAATTAACACAGCCGGAGAACATGTAAAACAAGACATTGCTGGGAAGACGTCTGACGGTATATCTGAAATAAACACAGTCGGAGAACACGCAAAAAAAGACATTGCTGGGAAGACGTCTGATGGTATATCTGAAATTAACACAGCCGGAGAACATGTAAAACAAGACATTGCTGGGAAACGTCTGATGGTATATCTGAAATAAACACAGTCGGGGAACAGGCAAAACAAGACATTGCAGGGAAGACGTCTGATGGTATATCTGAAATAAACACAGCCGGAGAACAGGCAAAACAAGACATTGCTGGGAAGAAATCTGATGGTATATCTGAAATAAACACAAGCCGGGGAACAGGCAAAACAAGACATTGCTGGGAAGACGTCTGATGGTATATCTGAAATAAACACAGCCGGGGAACATGTAAAACAATATATTGCCGTGGCAAAACACGATATTGATGGACGGAAAAGTGAGGCTGTCTCTGATATTTGTAATGCAAAAGAAGACGTTTTATCTGCCATCGCCAAGGCTAGTGCAGAAACTAAAGAAGATGTTTTAAGTGGGGCTTGTGGTGCTCGGTCTGATATGAGCGGCCGTTTTGTTTCCAAAGAATCCATTTTCCAAAAAGGTCTTCGGAAGCTCTCAGATGTGTTCACATCTTCAAGTTCAAAATCACGCAAGGTTCGTTTTCAACAATTCACATTAACTAATAAAACTTACTCAATCAAGTGCATTGTCTATGTGTTACAATATTGTCCAGTTACACTTTTAATTGTAGTCTTTATTTGTTTATTTGTATTGGTAAGGGTTAACGCCGCCCAAAACAGTAGAGGTCATATAGCGTTTCAGTTTTAGTGGCACAGAAAAACATCACATGCCCCTCTGTGCATTTATTTAGACACGACCGGGCACATAAGAACAAATGACGTTCGAATGTAGGAGTCGAAGCAAAACGGTTTGGGGCAACCCATTTGAAGTCAAATTTCATAACAACTTGGCCCCTGGCGCCCTTAATTGCTGTTGTAACATTATTAAGAAAAATATAGAAGCAAAATATCTATGGGCGATATATACTTTCTCATCTTATAATTAAAGCAAAAATGAACATATACGCGAAACTAAATGAACATATACTCGAAACTAGAAACAAAAGTCCTTCTGTCCCTTGTACAAAAAACTATTTTGCACTTTCTATATATTAATTTGTGTTTTGCTGTAAAATACTATTTAAACTATGTTACCCAAAAGCAAGACTCTTCTAAACACTGGCATCATTATTAATGTCACTTTTAAATTATTACAATGCGATGAAAAAAGTTTGATGTAGACATGATTTCATACAAAAATACTAATATGATTATATATACATAAATATATATAAATCTAAGTAAAGAAAGTGACTGCAGGGCTGGGCAATGTTGGTCTCAATGAATGATTTACTTTGAAAGGTCAACTACGCATTGGTATATGAAATATATCAAAACTCTGGACAGAAGAAAACTTTAATGTTTTTCCTTATATAAGTCAATATAATTAAATATCCCCCTTGGCGGGACCAACTGTGTTAAATAATACCAGTTATCTTGTCTATTGGTAATGTAGTTTACAAAAAGATGTGTTAAAGACTTTGCACTTAACAAATCTATGCAAACTTAATGGCCGCCAGTGCTGGGTCATTTTGGCCAAAACGACATGACAATTGTATAGATCAACTAAAGGCAATGCTAGAGAAAGTACATAGTTAAATGACCCCCTGAATAGAAACAAATTTTAATTCGAGGGGTATAATATTTTTAAAATGTGTAGAGGGTTTGAGGGTGATGATACATATCAAATATCTTATCTCAGGGATTTGTAGTTTCCCAGATGTTTATGACTTGTTTTATTTTTGCAACTCTATGCATACTTAATGCCTACCAGGACCGGATCATTGTTGACCCAAGGGGCGTGAATTATAAAACCGTTATAGAGGTCGACTAGGCAATGCTGCATGCCAACTACCTAAGCACTGGTCATTACAGTAACAAATGAAAAATGTGTTGCCCTTAAACAAGATCAAATAATCTAAGTGGCCTAGCGGCGTGCACAAATCAAGCTCTAGGGTACCCTGTATATGGAACAGTACTATAAAAAAAATCAAAATTGAAACTATTCATTAACAATTACAAAACACTAGTTGCCTTACATTTTTAAAGAAATAACGCTAAAATGTTTCATTAACAACAACCCTCATGAATATTATTAATGTATCTTTCATTGTTTTTACAGGAATTGCGAATCCGAAAAAGAAAAGTTAAAGGTAAATAAATTCATATTTTTTTATTTTCAATAATAACTTGAGTTTAAGTTTAAAATTCTTTCTTTATTTAAAAGTTACTATAGTGGTAAGGCCATCCTTAAACATGATTTTTTTTGTAGTGTTCCGACCCTAATTCCAAGAGTTATTTGAAATTGTAATTTATACTACAACTACGAGATGTTTTGTTTGGAAAAATAAAGATTTACTACCTGCTTTGATGACAACCTAAGATTTCATTAACTTGTCCTGACTTCAAAATGTCAAAAACTATTAAGTGCACAAAGAAGGGAGGAGTGTAGCAATTCCACTTCTCATTACTATCGATTAAAAGAATTATCCTGCAAATATTAATCTGGTTGGAATGTAAATATTTGAAATTAAATGACTAATGACTGAGTATTTCTTCTAGCTCTGATTATTTTTTATTCATTTATTTTGGGGTTGTGAGGTCTCCTTTTTTAAATAAAAGGGATACACTTGAAAATGTAGATGGTCTCGCCTACTACAAAATCATATTCTCCCAGTTAACTGCATTCACTAGCAAGTATAATATTAAAGCAGCATGCCCCTAGATGAGCGGAAATATTTCGATAAATTTACACTTTAGAAACATGTACTAAACATTTAGGAAAAGTTGATCTCGAAAGATTCAAGATTCGAGTAGTATTAATTAATAATTGTGTATAATAATTATTATCTTATAAACGGACAATTACAAGGAATGAAAATAAAGCAAAAATCAGCGTATGGTTTGTAAATTTTTGCCATTAATTTACAACTCAGGAAAAGGAAATAAAATTGATAATTATTATTCTTATAATGAAATGACAGGTGTAACTTATATAAAAGTAATGGCCGATAAATTTTCAGCAATTTTCCCGCGAAAAAATTCACTACTCAACAAATTTTAGTGAATCAAAGCCAAAATTATTTAAATTGATTTATGTAAATAGTAATGTTCTTCTGGTAATTTTTTGGGTATGTGTAAAAATATGTATATACACTATGCGGCCTAGTTCCAGACAGTGGTCCATTTTCACATCCATTGATGCATGTATATTATTTTGAAACAAAGTTGCTATCAAATTTTGCTTTTATACTAAACATAAATTAATCAGCTTCGTTTCAAAATTTATTCTGATTTAATATGTCCACTATAAAGACCAAAACTTTATATGTGTTAAACCTTCGTGAAGGTACAATTATGTGTACATATAAGCAGCGTTTAGTGGCTTGAATAGAATGATCGTGTACAGCTTCACACGGTGTGTAAGAGAATCATTGTTACGTATTGTTTACTTATTTATAAACGATTAAACAAAATATTGCATATTCGCCTAGACTGTAGGTATTGGACCACAAAATGTTATAAAAAATCTAGGCAAAAGAGAGCAATCGTCGGTCACAGAATCCTGCAAAATAACCTATTGCAAATGTTTGTGATACGTTTGAAAATAAGTGTACTTATTTCACTCAGTTAATCTGTTTTGTAACTTAAATGTTAATTACCTAAATGAAAATAATGCCGCACACGTTTTGCCTGTTTTGCAAAAAATATTTCCGTTGTGTCCGTAGCGCCAAAATCCGTTGCATATTTTAGTGATACCACTTGTTCAGAATATAGACGGGTCGCAAACGGGTTTTAAAACGATCGACTATAGACTGGCTTAATTGCACGTTATTTATAAGGTACATAAAATAAGATAATCATAAAAATACTATGATATTCAAACATGACGTTAAACGTTTATTTTTTAATCCTTTAAAGCTCTGTAACATGTTGTACATCAGAAAAGATATTTTTATTAGAAAATTTGAAAACAATTTGACTTTGTTAAAACAAAAAAAACGCACAAAATCAAGTCTAATATTTTCCCCATTGCTATACAGACAAATGCATATCTACTAGATTCTCCCCCTTTCGAAATAAGGGTTTCTTGTGAATGTGAAATCGCCGATGTTCGGGGTTAAAATTTTGTTAAATATCAATGATTAATTTTGGTTTGGGGATAAAATTCTTTTCTCTTCTACTTCACAGTTTGAAATCTATCTAAAAATTTGAAGGGAAAAGTTCTTTTGCATACAGATCGCAATAACAAAATCTCCTCGGTGGCCAAACAAAAATAAGAGTCTTGGCCATTTTCATGGGTCGGTTGGAGCACTACAAACAAACATATTTTCAGGATGGCCTTATGACCATCACGTACTATGGAGTGATTTAACTGATTTTATTGTAAGGAAATTTCTTTTGAGATTTAAAAGCAAACACAATTATTTGCACGTTGAACACGAGCCTGTGTAAAGAGTGACATGTGACTTTACAATGTACATAATCTAAAACCCTAGCTGAAACTGAGCGAGGTTTTTAACAACTTGAGTTCAAAAGGCAACGAGAAAAAGAAATATCTTTAAAAATGATTATCGGCCTAAATAACGATAAAGCATCATAGATTGAGCATATTTTCAAAACCAATATACTACTGAATTAATTTAATAGAATACTAACATAAAATAGTGAACTTCACAATTTTCAATATGATTTTATCCATAAATATCTGGCAACAAATTATTTTTTACATACATGTAAAATGTCAGTTTATCAATAAATATTCTCAGAATCACCTTTATGTTCTTTTTGTTCCACTGCCATTGAAAATATCGATAGTACAAACATTCCCAATCCCAATCATCTATTTTTTTTCAAATTATTCAGTTAAAAGGTGCCATTATTTGGGAACGTAAACGGCCCAAACTTTTTTAAATCAAAGAGTTCAGTTATGAACATATATATTAACTTTGCTATGTGTGTAACAGTATATAAACAAGATAATTTTGTAAGGTCAGTATGGGATGGTCCCCCAATATCATTTGGTCAGGGAGAATAAATGCGGTCACCCTAAATGCTGGGGCCAGAAAAAAACACACACAAAACATACAATATTTAAAAGTTATAAACATAAAATATTGTAAAGTATTTTGTTTTAAAAATCCGCCAGAGAAAATACAAATATATTATTCAAATATAAACTATCCTACTCTGCTATGAAAAATAAGGATTTTAAAGCGGGCGCCGAGATTTCCTTTGCGAAATCAAGAAAATACTTTTTAACACATATGTGCAATCTTAAATAAGTGTTAATCAGTATAAATAAATAGTCGTTTATTATACTTGAAAATTAAGGTCTTAACTTTTTTTCTATAGCATTCTTTTTTAATTGATTAATTAGTATCTTAAGGGATCGTGTGGTTTGAAGAAAGGAAAAGGAACCAAAAAAATCCCAATTTTTTTAATAGTTCTTTATAAATAGTTTTTTTTATATATTTTTATCTGATAATAGAATTTTTAACATGGATCAATAAATAAAAAGTAAGTGGGGGCGCTGTGTTCTTTTTACTGAATTCAGAGTGTGGTTTTCAGGTTTTCATTTAAGGCACTGCTAGCAATCTTTTATTTGAATCCAAAATTATCAAAATTGATTAAGAAACAAAAATATTTTGGAGGGGTTACCGAATTCGAGAGTGAAGTTTTCAGATGAAAAAATGATAACCTTTGAAACAAAAATAATTTACTAATTTAGAGTTCATAGAAAACTTATGAAGCAATCTGTCATTTGATACCAAAATTATTAAAATTGATTAAGAAGTAAAAATGTAAGATGGTGTGCCATGTTTTCTTTTGTTTACTTAAACATATTTTTTTATTTTTTAAATTGCGTTTATTTAAGGTTCGCCGCCCGGAAAGCCCATATGGCGACCTTACACTCAAGTCGGGTCATCCTATAGCGTCCCGCCGAGAATTTTTCGATTCGATTTTTTTTTCCCAGCTTTATTGGTGGAGGAAAGACCCCAGGTGCCTCTCCGGCATATTTCAGCCACCGAGCGGGCACCTGGGTTAGAACCCACCGACCTTTCCCGTTAGCCCCAGTGGCATGGCTTACTTAAACATAAGGGAGAGGCGGGCGTGTTTTATATCTGTATATTCTACGTAAAGAGACCCGCGGGCCGTCATGCTTGACTTAAAACCGTTTAACTTTTTGTGAATAGTCACTTTGTTTTGCTCTTTTTAAGCTCACCTGTCCACTGATCTTTTGTGCAGAAAAAAAACTTTAAAAAATCAAAAACCAAAACCAAAAAACAAAGCTAGAGCTTAGTAAACCACCAAAACACCCTTGGGAGGGGCCCTGTTCCCCCCAAAATTTGGGGGGTTTTTAAAAAATTTGCCCCCGCCCCCAAGGGGGTAAATTGTTTTTTCCCATATAAAAATTTTATAAAAAACTAAAAAAAGATTTTCCCTTTTTATAATCCCCTATAGAGGTTTTAAAGTTTCCCTATTTTTTTGGTTTTGAAACATTTTTTTCTGGAAGACCTCTAAAAAAATTTGTTAAAATTAAAGCCCTTTTTTGTCATCAAAGTTGGCCCGGCGTTTCCGGGGGGAAACATTTTTTTTCCGTTATTCTCTTTAGAAACAAATTTTTTTTCCCCCCATAGAAATACATTGATTCCCAAATTTGGCAACCCATAAATTTTCCCCAATTTGGGCAACTGAAATTTTTTAG
>NW_026866481.1:0-37707 GCF_026571515.1 Ruditapes philippinarum | reverse complement strand
TTTAATTTGTTAAATTAATATTATTCCTAAAAAAGGGTTACACTACCAAAAAAGTTGTTCAAAATTTTTGCCTTATTGTAGTTTCAAAAATAAAAGGCCCCCTCCACGGGAAGCCATAGGTTTATCCTAATTTTGTATTAAAAAAGTTAAAAACTTAAAAAAATCAATTTTCTCTAAAATTTACAAAAGGGATAAAGGGTTAAGAGATTATTTGCATGGAAAACATTGGTAGTGAACCCCTTTTCCAAGATTGTTCAAATTATTAGCCTTGGGGTCAAAATTGGTTCCGCCCCGGGGGTCATTGATTTTCATTATGTACATATAGTGGAAAAAAAATTTTTTTTGTCTGAAGGTTCAAGGCATAGAGCTTTGATGTTTGATTTAATTAATATCATCTATAGGTCCTCTACCAAAGTTGTTCAAAAAATGTCAAAAATGGCCCTGCCGGGGGCAGTGATTTCTCATTATGTACACGTAGTAAAAACAGAAAATAAAAACAAATGTTTTCTGAATGGGAGAAAGCTAAAAGCTTAGATATTTGACTTGAAATGTTGTTTGGTGGACCTGTATCAAGATTGTTATTCTAAACCTTGGGTTGAAATTATGCCTTGCCCAAGGGGAAGAGTGACCTACTTTCTTGTCCTTTTGATGTTACAGCAATGACATTTTGACCATTGTGCACAGTTTTAGTTGTAAAAATTGAACTTTGACCTAGATTTTGCTGATGTGACCCTACTTTCTTGTCCTTTGATGTACAGCTATGAAATTTGAAACCATGCGGTGGCATAGCATTTTTCTCAAATGCAATCTTTTTCCTCGCTGTTTTTTTTTTAAGCATGATAGTCTTACTGTAGATAAAGGTATAAATTCTGTGACATTTTCAGTAAAAAAAATGTGCCTGATTATTTGTTGATAGGGGTTCATTTATTTAGCTTATCTAAATGTGAAATGTTAGAAGCTTGACAAGGTGTAGACATCTTGCAGAGCGAAAAGGGCGGAGCTATCGGTGATTTTTTAGTGGAATGCCTTTTTTTTTGGTTTGAAAAAAATAATGTTGATCATTAAGTATATAGGTTAGTTTGTTTAATAATTATGTATTAACAAAAAATAATTGGTCAAGTAGCCTTTGGCCGCAAACACTTGTTTAACGACTTGGCTATGGAAATATTTCGGCTCATTACACTGAAAAATTGAGAATGTGCGTTGTTTGAACTGGTTATGAAAGTGGCCTTTCATCAGAAAGACTTACTTCGGACAATGGTTAATCCACCAGTACGGCTTTAATACCACCTCAAATCTGGACCATAGCTCCTTTAAAAAACAACAAAACTTCATTTTTTTTAGCTTCGACTTTTTTTTTTTAAAAAAAAAAGAAGGAGGTACATTGTTTTAATAGCTCCAGGTCGGCGGTTGCCGTTTGCCGTTGTTCCGTCCCTGGGTTGCCGTTCCGTCCCGAAAACTTTGTACCTTAGATCATAAACTCTTTTTTAAATTTCCTCTTGGTGTTTTGTCTTCATACCTTGGCCACAACAACCCTTGGGACAAGACCTTTCAATAGACCACACTAACCCTTGACCTTCATTCCATAAATTGACCTTGACCTTCAAGCGTTAAAAGTCCAATTTTTGCTTGTTCATGCTGTTATTTTTTGTTATTTTGAATGGATTGTCTTCAAACTTGAACATAATAATCTTCAAAGATATCCCTTAAAAATAACCAGTCAGACCTTGACATTCACTCATCAATGACCTTGACTTTGAAGGTCAAATTATTGAAATTTTTCATTTTTTTTGGGGTTATTTATTGGCTGTAACTTTGTTATTTTTGAATGGATTGTCTTCAAACTTGAACATAATAGTCTTCAAAGAATAACTGTTAAAAATATACCGAAAGACCTTGACCTTCACTCATTAATGACATTGCCTTTGAAGGTCAAATTATTGAAATTTTCATTGTTTTTGGCAAGTAACTGATGTAACTTTGCTATTTTTTGAAGGGATAAACTTCATATTATAACAGAACATTCTTAAGGACCAGACCTTGTTGTTTATCAAACCCAAATTTGCTTGGGCTCTTTAATGACCTTGACCTTGAAGGTTATATTACTGAATTTTCTCAGATTGTGCATTTATTGGTGTGTGTGTATGTATAGTATATGTTATATATATATATGCTGTGTGTGTGTATATATAATATAGGTACATATATGCAGGTATATTATATATAATATATATATATATTAGAGTATAGCATGCATGTATTAATATATATATACATATATAGATATATAATATATATATATTATCAAATATATATATACATGTATATATCAAAATATATATATATATATATATATATATATACATATATATATATACATGTATATAATTGCGTCATGTTTTTATTATTTTTAGAAATTGCGTCATTTTTTTCTATTTTTAGAATTTGCGTCATTGTTGCTATTTTTACTATTTTGCGTCATTTTTTTCTATTTTTTAGAAATTTGCCGTCATTGTTGCTATTTTTTAAAAAATTGCGTCATTTTTGTTCTATTTTTAGAAATTGTGTCATTTTTGTTATATATTTTTAGAGAAATTGCGTCATTTTTTCTATTTTTAGAAATTGCGTCATGTTTTTCTATTTTTAGAAATTGCGTCATTTTTTTCTATTTTTAGAATTGCGTCATTTTTTCTATTTTTAGAAATTGCGTCATTGTTGCTATTTTTAGAATTTGCGGTCATTTTTTTTCTATTTTTTAGAAATTGTGTCATTGTTGCTATTTTTAGAAATTGCGTCATTTTTTCTATTTTTTAGAAATTGCGTCATTTTTGTTCTATTTTTAAAAAATTGCGTCATTGTTTCTATTTTTAGAAATTGCGTCATTTTTTCTATTTTTAGAAATTGCGTCATGTTTTTCTATTTTTAGAAATTGCGTCATTTTTTCTATTTTTAGAAATTGTGTCATTGTTGCTATTTTTAGAAATTGCGTCATTTTTTCTATTTTTAAAATTGAGTCATTGTTGCTATTTTAGTAATTGCGTCATTTTTTTCTATTTTTAGAAATTGCGTCATTGTTTCTATTTTTAGAAATTGCGTCATTGTTTCTATTTTTAGAAATTGCGTCATTTTTTTCTATTTTTTAAAAATTGCGTCATTTTTTCTATTTTTAGAAATTGCGTCATTGTTTCTATTTTTAGAAATTGCGTCATTGTTGCTATTTTTAGAAATTGCGTCATTGTTGCTATTTTTAGAAATTGCGTACTGTTGCTATTTTTAGAAATATGCTGAATGTTTCTATTCATATATATACAAAATATATAAACAAAACTAATGTGACAAGACAGACCAACTAAATTTATAAAAAGGAAACATCAATATATGTTCAAACCTTTCTATGTTTGCATTTAGAAAAAGTAAAAAGTCGAGCGTTGCCCCCGCCCGGCGGTGGCTCTTGTTTTATTCATGTTGCAAAAATATTCCAGTACACAAATTTAACAGAAAATATTTTTACAATAAAAATTATTAATATGGTGTAAGAAATTGGCATTTTGCAAAAATTTATACAAGTCAATTTGAATAAAAGCTTCCCAACCAATGATACCAAGTTTGATTTCCAATGTCTTCTGATAAACAAGAGGGCCATGATGGCCCTGAGGTCGCTCACCTGTATATAGCACACACACCCCCCCCCCCCCCCCCCCCGCACCCATAAAAAAGATGTTTTCATGCTAAACATCTAAGCTCTAGCTCATTGGGCTTTTTAAAAGAAGATTTTTTTTAAAGTTTTTACTATACACATATAGTTAAAAACAATGACACCCCTGGGGCGGGGCCAGTTTTGACCCCAGGGCTTTTATTTGAACAAACTTTGTAGACACGTACTATAGAAGATGTTTCATGCTTAATATCTAAACTCTAGCTATTTGGGTTTTTTTCAAAGAAGATTTTAAGTTTTTGCTATAGTATACACATATAAGGAAAATCAGTGACCCCCGGGGCGGGGCCAATTTTGACCCCAGGGCTTTTATTTGAACAAACTTGGTAGACACCTATTAGAACATGTTTAATGCTAAATTTCTTAAGCTCTAGCTCTTTGAGTTCTTTAAAAAGAAGATTTTTTAAGTTTTAACTATATGCATATATAGAAAATCAAACCCCCTGGGGCTGGGCCAATTTTGACCCCAGGCTTTTATTATGCCCCCGCCATGTAATGGCCGGGGCATATAGTGTTACCCGCTGTTCCGTCCTTCCGTCCTTCCGTCATTCCGTCCTTCCGTCATTCCGTCATTCTGTCATTCCGTCATCATCAGTTTCCGTTCATTATCTAAGTAACGGTTGCACACATTCAACTCAAATTTGACATATGGATATGTCATGAGAAAATACAGGTCAAGTTCGAATTTGGTCATGGTTCGATGATTTTTGGCAGAGTTATGCCCCTTTTACTTTAAAATAATATGAAATTTTCAGTTTCCGTTCATTATCTCCCCAACGATACTACACATTCAACTCAAACTTGACATATGGATATGTCATGAGAAAATACAGGTCAAGTTCGAATTTGGTCATGGTTCGATGATTTTTGGCAGAGTTATCCCCTTTTACTTTGAAAATAATATGAAATTTTCAGTTTCCGTTCATTATCTCCCCAAAGGTACAACACATTCAACTCAAATTTGACATATGGATATGTCTTGAGAAAATACAGGTCAAGTTCGAATTTGGTCATGGTTCGATGATTTTTGGCAGAGTTATGCCCCTTTCACTTTGAAAATAATATGAAATTTTCAGTTTCCATTCATTATCTCCCCAACGGTACAACACATTCAACTCAAACTTGACATATGGATACATCAAAGGAATGCGCAGGTCAAGTTTAAATTTGGTCGTGGTTCAATAATTTTTGGCAGAGTTATGCCCCTTTCACTTTGAAAATAATATGAAATTTTCAGTTTCTATTTATTATCTCCCCAACAGTACAACACATTCAACTCAAATTAAACATATGGATACGTTTTTGGAATGCCCAGGCCAAGTTCGAATTTGGTCATGGTTCAATGATTTTTGGCAGAGTAATGCCCCTTTTACTTTGAAAATAATATGAAATTTACAGTTTCTGTTCATTATCTACCCAACAGTGTTACATATTCAACTCAAATTTGACATATGGTTATGTCAAAGGAATGGGCAGACCAAGTTGGAATTTGGTCATGGTTCGATGATTTTTTGGCAGAGTAATGTCCCTTTCACTTTGAAAATAATATAGATACATCTTAGGAATAAGCAGTTTAAGTTTGAATTTGGTCGTGGTTCAATGATTTTGGACAAACTTATCTTTCTTGAATGTTGGAAAAATTTTGAACTTTCAGTTTCAGCACTCATACTTTTGTGGAAAGTTTGAATTTGGTCGTGGTTCAATGATTTTGGACAAACTTATCTTTCTTGAATGTTGGAAAAATTTTGAACTTTCAGTTTCAGCACTCATACTTTTGTGGAAATGTATGTAGCCATTATTTTGGCTACAAATATGAAATATGCTATTTTCAAAAGGTTAAGACTAAATAATTTCAGTGCTTTGAACATTGTATGAAAATGGTTTGTGTTAACATTGAAAAGTTTTAAGGGCTTTGAACTGCAAATGAAAAAAATAATTTGTGCAAACAAATTTGGAACTAAATATTATAACATCTGAAATTTTGGCTGCATGCGGGGGCATCCGTGGCATGATGACACATTTCTAGTTTGAACAAACTTGGTAGACACTCATTAGAAGATGTTTCATGCTAATTATCTAAGCTCTAGCTCATTGGGCTTTTTAAAAGAAGATTTGTTTAAGTTTTTACTATACACATATAGTTAAAAACAATGACACCCCTGGGGCGGGGCCAGTTTTGACCCCAGGGCTTTTTATTTGAACAAACTTTGTAGACACTTACTAGAAGATGTTTCATGCTTAATATCTAAACTCTAGCTATTTGGGTTTTTTAAAAGAAGATTTTAAGTTTTTGCTATACACATATAAGGAAAATCAATGACCCCCGGGGCGGGGCCAATTTTGACCCCAGGTCTTTTATTTGAACAAACTTTGTAGACACTCACTAGAAGATGTTTCATGCTTAATATCTAAACTCTAGCTATTTGGGTTTTTTCAAAGAAAATTTTTTAAGTTTTTGCTATACACATATAAGGAAAATCAATGACCCCCGGGGCGGGGCCAATTTTGACCCCAGGTCTTTTATTTGAACAAACTTTGTAGACACTCACTAGAAGATGTTTCATGCTTAATATCTAAACTCTAGCTATTGGGGTTTTTTAAAAGAAATTTTTTTAAGTTTTTGCTATACACATATAAGGAAAATCAATGACCCCCGGGGCGGGGCCAATTTTGACCCCAGGGCTTTTATTTGAACAAACTTGGTAGACACTCACTAGAAGATGTTTCATGCCAAATATCTAAGCTCTAGCTCTTAGGGTTTTTTAAAAGAAGTTATTTAAAGTTTTTTCTTTCGGTTGCCATGGCAACCAGAGTTCTGCATGGAATTAAATTCTTTGAACAATTTTTAAAGGTGACCACCAAAGGAACATTCCTGTGAAGTTTGGATGAAATTGGCCTAGTGGTTTATGAGGAGATGTCATTTAAAGTAAAAGTTTACGGACGCCGGACGAAAAGCGATCACAAAAGCTCACCCTGTCACTTTGTGACAGGTGAGCTAAAAATTACAAGCATTAAGCTACCAATACAAGGGACCAATTTGAAGCCAATCATCCAAGTAAACCTAAAATGCTACCATCGGACTTGTACTAGTACAAGATTACAATAGAACATTAAATTACTTACCAGCCACTTTTGCCAACTGCTGTTTTTTCACATCAGTCTATTGGTACTTTGGAGGAAGTTTTGCTTGAGCATTCGGGTACTTTCTGCTGGCTGTAAATGAAATTGTTAAACTGCTTATTTGATATACATTTGCAAAACTTTTCTAAATATTTAAGTGGAGTTCATAGCAGATAAGATTGTTAACAATGTGTATTGCTTGTATAGTTGAAGGTATGATCCTTGCTTGAATATAATTTCTGACCTGTGTAAAATCTGCTTCAAATCTGTACTTTAACCCAGTAAACATGTGTAAATACCATTTCACTTGATTAAACACTATTTATGTGTTTGCAATTGGAGTAAATCAAGTTTTACTGGAAGGTAAACAATGAATTTTAAAGACGAAGTCTCGATATTTTGTGAATTGTTTTCGGTCGCTTTGTTAGACAAGGGGGGTGGGCAATGATTTTGTTGAAGTATTTTGGGGTCGAAGTCTCCAAATTTAAATATTATTGCACTGTAGTCAGTAGAATAACAATTTTACAGATTAACAACATAAAAGTGAGTGTCCTTAACTAAATGACCATGTATGAACAACATTAAATCGTCCACATCGAAATTTTATCAAAACTGCACCACGTGGCGTCACATGCTTTGATGCAGAATACTTACAATGAATTTCACAGATGACTGCCTCGTAGGGTTTTTTATTGAACTGCGCAGATACCAGCACACATTCTGTGTAGTCATCCTTGATTGGTTTCAGAATATGGATTTTACCTATTACTGATCCCATTAGGTAAAAAAGTTGCGGGCCCGCCATATTCAACTAAAAAATCACTGGACTCAATCGCAACCTTTCGGCCCTTTTTGTCAGTCATCGGATAATCTGGTTCCCTGTTCTATTATGGTTTTAGAAGTGCGCAGGGGACCAGTCTATATTCCGGAGATAGTCGAAGTCACACGATTTTGAGGTGGGTCGCTTATGTCTTCGATGCCTGTTATGTATCAATGTTTTTTATTGATGAAATGGTAATAATAGATAGCTAAAGCTTGTTTTGATAAATTCTTAAATGTAGAATAATTGAAAAGAAAGTTTTAGTAGCAAGCAAATTTTTTATTCCATTTTATAAATATAATCCTCAAGGATGTGAGCGATCAGACGGAAGATGTAAAATTTCGGTAGCACTCCACAGTTAATTTCAAGTTCCTGCCGTCAATGTCCTACAAGCAATACGTCTAATAATTCTGATACCAAACTACACAACCTGGAAAAAGAAAACACATTTTGTTGAGAACATATATGACATAAGATTGCAAATCTACAAAGAAATTATCCCATCTGCAATAGGCAGGCAGTCAAAAAAGTTGCAATTCATTCCGTTGAAGCCCAAAATCTACAGTGGCCCGAGACCCAAAACAACACATTTCGTCCCTCTGGCAAAAAATATCTGCAAATATACCGGCTAAAGGAACACCATCTCTGCTTTAGCAACTCCCTATACATGCAAAATATCACAAAGAAAGAAGTCCTCAACCTTGTAGATTTTTTGCTATTGCTAAAAGTTTGTACCCCCCTGTAAAATGACTTTTTTTTACCGTGCATGCTGTTCAAAAGCAATGTTTACAAAAAATGGCGGCCTTGACATATAAAATCAACAGCATGTGATTTCTGGCCATGTTTTCGAATTTGCCAGTGATCATATTAGATGTCACAAAAACAAATTTCATGCTGAAAATGCATTTTAAAGACAACCAGTCATTTAATTCCAGAATATTCACTATATCCAAGAAATCCTCCCTGGCCATTCGAAGCTGTGGCTTACATTACTGTGGTGTGCTACCTTAATCCTCATTATCAACGCACGATTGTTATTATTGGAATATTTTATGTGGTAAATGTTAGTTTATTTTACACCATTTATATTATTCTGTTCAATCAACTATGTTTGATAAGCGAGGTTTGATTTATACGAATTAATTATTCGAAAACAGTCTACCTTGATTATATAACACTTTCATAATATTCGGATGTTTGCATTTCGGATCGGCACAATTTTGATGGAGTCTGAGAATAGCCAAAAGTGCTTGTCGCATTGATTTGACCTAAAATTTGTTTAATCTAGTTATTTATGTAATATGATATCCATATTTTAAAAGTTAAAATAGAAATGTCCATTCTTGTTGACAAAATTTTCATCATGGACCATGATGGTGGTAACTGGGTAATATGGTCAGATTGTGTTGATTCCATGTGAAAATCCGATGATATTACCTATATTTTTCTATCAAAACTGACTATGAACAGATCTTTATTTATATGCAAGTTGAGGTAGTAAAGCCAGAAAGTAAGAAATCACCCAGGTCCGAAAGATAAGACTATCATGACATGTACATTGTAGCTGGGTAATTATGCTTGAGATGCATTAAATTAACACGAGAGATCAAATTGGGCGAATACACATGCAAATAACTAGATTTTACATACTTTTTAAATGCCTATTCTTCACGAGAGGCAGTAAGTATTTAAAAAATATTCTACATGCAGAGGGTATTTTTAGAAGGTAATTCCTACTGGAAGTATTCTCTGGCTTTTGTTTTGCATACATTATCATAAAGCAGAACACGGAACCATGCACCTGTTGCGGGAGAACACTTCCGGTTTTGGGATTACCATCCACATGTAGAATCTTTGTTAAAATACTGGCACATAGCACTTACATGTAGTGCCACTTGTGGAGCATAAATCTGCAAAAACATCTGCAAAATGGTTTACAAAGTTAAATGTGTTGAACATAATTATGAGAAAAAAACAAAATCAGAACTTTTTTATTGAAAGCTTAAGAACATTTTCCCATTGTAATACTGTCATTTGTGCTTTCAGCTCCAGTTAAGCCAACTAATAAATTATACCTCACTGACGAAAGCAAGGCAGTGCCTTGAAGCACCAAATACAGGTGGAAATCCCGAAAAATATGAAAGTCTCTTGAATTTGGTGAAAGTAATATAAGAGGTAAACATTTTTATTGATATAAAATTTTCTTGTTTATGTCTGTTTAAAGCTTTGTGAAAACTTGTTCAGTTGAAATATGTATAACTATTATTTCAACTTCTTTTATTCCATTCATAATGCAACATTTCTGATGTAGGTTTATGAGGTAGAATATGAGGCTTCTACATATATAACATTATGCTTTATTTACCTAGAGTCGTGGGCATTTCAAAAAGTAGACCAGTGACGTTTGATGACGTCACAGGAACAAGCATGGAAATTACACAAAAATGTTTAACTATTTGTATTCTGTACTGTTGATCTTTTATGCATCTCTTAAAACTTATTTCTGATTATTATGCTCCCCGAAAAATTTCGGGGAAGCATATAGTCGTCGGGTTGTCCATCCGTCAGTCCGTCCGTCAGTCCGTCCGTACGTACGTCCCGAATTCGTGTCCGGCCCATAACTTTGTTATTTGAAGTCGGATTTTAAAAATATTTCACAGAAATGATCACCATATTAAGACGATGTGTCGCGCGCAACATTTGGGTCGCTACCTTGAAGGTCAAGGTCACAGCATGACCTTGCAGTGAAATCGTATCCGGCCCATAACTTTGTTATTTGAAGTCGGATTTTAAAAATATTTCACAGAAATGATCACCATATTAAGACGACGTGTCGCGCGCAACATTTGGCTCGCTCCCTTGAAGGTCAAGGTCACAGCATGACCTTGCAGCAAAATCGTGTCCGGCCCATAACTTTGTTATTTGAAGTCGGATTTTAAAACTTTTTCACAGAAATGATCACCATATTGAGACGAAGTGTCGCGCGCAACATTTGGCTCGCTACCTTGAAGGTCAAGGTCACAGCATGACCTTGCAGCAAATTCGTGTCCAACCCATAACTTTGTTATTTGAAGTCGGATTTTAAAACTATTGCACAGAAATGATCACCATATTGAGATGACGTGTTGTGCGCAACATTTGGGTTGCTACCTTGAAGGTCAAGGTCACAGCATGACCTTGCAGCAAAATCGTGTCTGGCCCATAACTTCATTACTTGAAGTCGGATTTAACAACTATTTCACAGAGATGATCACCATATTAAATCCACGTGTGGCATGCAACATATGGGTTGCTACCTTGAAGGTCAAGGTCACAGCATGACCTTGCAGCAAAATCATGTCCGGCCCATAACTTTATTATTTGAAGTTGGATTTTACAACTATTTCACAAAAATGATCACCATATTGAGACAATGTGTCGTGCACAACATCTGGGTTATTTTTACACTTTGAACTTTGTCTGTGACATAACTCTGACACTACAAAGGGTATACCTTCCTGTGTCCAAAACCTATTCGGGGAGCATCACCCGGTTCAACCGGCTCTTGTTGATTTATTTAACTCATTTTATTAGCTTGACTATACAAAGTATATGGAGAGCTGTCCTACTCGCCCCGGTGTCAGCACCCGCGTCTAGATTTCAGATTATAATTTTGGTGCTGTTTAATATTTTTCACTATAACTTTTTCATTTTCTTACGGTATCAACTTACAAATTCTTATCATCAACCACATCTTATGTTAAATTCATATCTCTAGGACCAATATTTTTAGATTTATATCCCTTGAACTTAGAATTTTCCTGAAAAAATACTATTTTTTACTGTTACTTCTTTATTTTATAAGGGATCAACTTCATACTTCAAATATATGTTCCTTATCATAAACCACATCTTATGTGACAGGGTTAATAACTCTAGCATCAATATTTTCAGATTTATCTCCCCTTGAACTAAGAATTTTCCTTAAAAAATATTATTTCTTACGGGTACTTATGTTTTTCTTAAGGGATCAGCTTCATTCTTCAAATATATGTTCCTTATCATTAACCACATGTTGTGTGACAAGGGTCATAACTCTAGCACCAATAGTGCAAGAAATATCTCCCCATAAACTAAAGATTTTTTTCACATAAAAAATGTTATTTCTTACTATAACTTCTTTAGTTTCAAAGGTATCTATAATAGATAGATAATAGATTTACAACTTTTTAACAGCAAATTATATTAAATACAAACTTTCCAAATGTATTTTTACGAAATTAACCTACCCTGTGACGGCTCAAGGAAAACCCACAACTTAAGGAAAAGCAGCCATACTTGTCTTGTTGGATTGACACATTTCTTACTCTGTTTCAGATTTTTCGCCTAGTATCTGGAACACTACACTAAAGGATGATGACAATTATGAAACAAACCAAACAGATTTCAGTGATGAACTGTCAGGATCTGGAAGTCTCTCATCTTATGACAGTGATGCACTTAGCACATCATCAAGAGTCACATCGTGTGCAGCTTCTTCAGAGAGTGGGATGTTAGATTTGGAAATTTCCAATGAAATTTCAAAAAACAAAAGCTTTCATGTTGCTCAACTGTTTTAAGAAACACAAGTTAACTTCTAGTGCATGCAGTGATATTCTAAGGACAGTGAGACAAATACTACCTTCATTGAGAAAAAAACCCACTATTTAATTATAGCAAAGTTCTCTCTTTTGCACCAGCAACTAAGTACATGTACACTGAATTTCAATACTGCAGCAAATGTGAATGCATAATTTCCTAGGCATTAGATTTTGTTTTGACATGTTTTAATCAGTGCATTTCTAACAGTGTTAAGATGTGTGTCAGGACATAATAAACTGATATATAATTTATTATTATTTCCAGTGCTTTGTTTTTTGTTTAAGGATAAGCTTTTTTTGTAAGTAAATAGATTTTCAGTTTGGCTTTTAATTGACTTTAACATACTTATGTATTAGTTCATGTAATTTGAATGACATTTCCATTAACCCTTTTCATGAATAGATAAAGGACTATGAGTTATTCTTAAAAGGTTCAAGAAAAGACTTTGGTTCATGAAATGTGCATGATATCTTTGGAAGTGTCAGATCATGAATAAATCAAGGACTCTGAACTATTCTTAAATAGTTCTTGAAGCGTTCATGAACACCCCTAAAGTACAGTTCATGAACAAAAGTTCTTGAACTTGTATCATGAATAAATTATAACCAGTTCATGAACAGTTCTGGAATGTCTTGAAATATTCATGATTTCATGAACTCGATATCATGTGAAATTTGGGAATGCTTGCATCAAGACAACATGCAGTTGTTAGATTAGGTGCAAAAATCTGAAAGTAATATTTTTGGAGTTATTAGAATTTTGTTAAGTGTGGTTAACACTGCATGAGGTGCTCTTGTTGTTGGCTATTGTATTGATATACATTTAGGGTGATGAAGAAGTCAGACAAGCCATTTGGTGGAATACAACTGATTATTTGTGGAGATTTTCTTCAGTTGCCCCCGGTTTCCAAAGGAACTGAGAAGAGGAAGTTCTGTTTTCAGGTGAATTTATGAAACTTATAACATATAGATGAAAAGTCAATTTGCTTTTTAATAATTTGAATCAGGATTTTTTCAGGATAATGAGTGGTTTTGCTAATTTGATAAATATGGCTTATCAGCGCATGAACAAACAAATCAGATGATAATTGATGTCCTCTTTACTATATGAACATCAATTTGAAGATAACACTTAAGGTCGGGGAATATCCCTCAAAAGTATATGTATTTTGCTGACAAATTTATATCTGAATGTTACTAATCCATGTATATTGACTGCATTTTGAACTCAAATTTTTTTTCATGGCAGCATTCCTGTTGCTGTCAGCAAACTTTAACCTTGATCATAATTTTTATACGCCCGTTTGAAAAACGGGACGTATTATGGGAACGCCCCTGGCGGGCGGGCGGCGTCCAATTTTGTCCGGAGCATATCTCCTACATGTATGGAGGGATTTTAATGAAACTTCATAGAAATGTTCACCACTATGAGGAGCAGTGTCGCGCACATGAACCAGGTCTCTAGGTCAAAGGTCAAGGTCACACTTAGAGCTCATTGAAAAATGCTTGTCCGGAGCAAAACTTCCACATGTATAGAGGGATTTCAATATTACTTGGCACAAATGTTCACCATTGTGAGGCGGAGCGTGCAAGATTCAGGTCCTTGCGGCCAAGGTCAAGGTCACACATAGAGGTCAAAGTTCAGATAAAAATATGAAGATGTGTATATGGACCATTTAGTCATCATTTATTGAGGGGATTGTAACACAAATGGTCCATTATCAAGACTATGGCTGTGATACATATAATTTAGGTCAATATATACAAGGTCAAGGTCACTAAAGATGATGAAATATCCAGATTTTGTAAATAGAATTTAATCAAAGGGCGACAACAAAGTTATTACTTTGTTCATAAATGACTTACACAATTTCTCCCCTTGATCTACTTTCACTTTCAATTCTAAAAATAGAATTTAATCAAAGGGCATAAAATAATCCTCTTTCTTGGACTTGAGTATGTTCTAAAGAATGTAACATTTATTTACACATGTTTCATTCATTGGTCAAGATTCTTAACTGTGATAACTATGGTGTTCTGTAGACTTGGTATTTGTTCATAAAGATCATACAGTAATTACCTTATCAAATGTAAATACTTTCTCATAGAAATTTAATTATATTTTAATTTTCAAGTAAATATCATCGATATTTTGTCCGAAGCATATCTCCTACACGCATGGAGGGATTTTAATGAAATTTCATAGAAATGTTCACCATTATGAGAAGCCATGTCACGCACATGAACTAGGTCTCTAGGTCAAAGGTCAAGGTCACACTTAGAGCTCATTGAAAAACGCTTGTCCGGAGCAAAACTTCCACATGCATAGAGGGATTTCAATATAACTTGGCACAAATGTTCACCATTGTGAGACGGAGTGTCGCGCATAAAATTCAGGTCCCTGCAGCCAAGGTCAAGGCCACACATAGAGGTCAAAGTTTAGATAAAAATATGAAGATGTGTATAGGGACGATTTAATCATCATTTATTGAGGGATTGTAACACAAATGGTCATTATCATGACTACGGCTATGACACATGTACTTTAGGTCAATATATGCAAGGTCAAGGTCACTAAAGATGGTGAAATATCCAGATTTTGTCTGGAGCATATCTCCTACATGTATGGAAGAATTTTTATAAAACTTTATGGAAATGTTCACCACCATGATGTGTATTGCTCCATGCATGATCCAGGTCTCCAGGTCAAAGGTCAAGGTCACACGTAGAGCTCATTGAAAAACGCTTGTCGGGAGCAAAACTTCTACATTCATAGGGGGATTTCAATATAACTTGGCACAAATGTTCACCATTGTGAGGCTGAGTGTCGCACGCAAAATTCAGATCCCTGCGACCAAAGTCAAGGTTACACATAGAAGTCAAAGTTCAAAATAAAAATTTGAAGATGTGTATAGGGACCATTTAGTCATCATTTATTGATGGATTGTAGCACAAATGGTAACTATCATGACTACAGGTGTGACACATTTAATTTAGGTTAATATTTGCAAGGTCAAGGTCACTGGAGATGATTAAATATCCAGATGTTGTCCGGAGCATATTTTCTACATGCATGGAGGAATTTTAATGTTACTTTATAGAATTGTTCACCACCATGAGACGTAGTGCCCTGCACATGAACCAAGTCTCTAGGTCAAAGGTGAAGGTCACAGTTAGAGCTCATAGCAAAACACTTGTCTGGAGCAAAACTTCTACATGCATAGAGGGATTTCAATATAATTTGGCACAAATGTTCATCATTGTGAGGCTGAGTGCCGTGCATAAAATTCAGGTCCCTGCGACCAAGGTCAAGGTCACACATCCTGTGCATATCTTCCCTACTGATTTGTTTTAAGGTTCATTTAACAACACAGTGCCAAGGATAAAAACTTGCTTGCTAGATAACACTTATCCATAATGCCCCCATCTCCATCTAAAGCTTTCGTAAACAGGCGTATTTTGTGACTATGGCACCCTTGTTTAAGTTCTTAGTGTATTGTCTTTATACTTGGCCACAACAACCCTTGGGACAAGACCTTCAAGTGGACCAGATAAAACTTGACATTTATTCATAAATTACCATGACCTTTTAAGGTCAAATGTCTAAATTTTGCTTGATTTTTTTTTTTTTTTTTTGGCTATTAACTTTGTTATTTTTAGCTAATCTGGATCCAGTGATAACGTACAAGGTACTGAAAATATTTTTATGAAACTTGAAATATGGGTAGATGGCAGTCTGGAGATAATGCATGTCTTTTTCATTTCTTCCTGTGTCGAAACATTTGGTTACTATGGCAATGAATAGGCTTAAAATATGGCAAATATAACAATATTTGTGATTACTCAAAAAGTATTAAAAACATTTTTATGAAACTTAAAATATGGATAGATGTCAGTATGGAGATTATACACATCATTTTTAATCTTGACTATAGGGAGTATATTTAGAGCTGTCCTACTCACCAAGCGTCGGCGACCTCGTCAATATTTCTGATTCAAGTTTTACGCTTTTTCACTACAAGTTCTTTATTAGCTAACCTTGCACATAGTGCAGGTGAGCTTTTAGGATGGCCAATCAAATGGGTCCGGCATCCGTCCACATTTTATTCAAATGACATCTTCTTTAATACCACATGGCCAATATTAATGAAACTTGGCAGGAATACTCTTTGTATGAAGCTCTATCAAGATTGTTCAAAGAATGCCATTCCATGCTAAACTCTGGTTGCTATGGCAACTAAAAGAAAAAAATTAAAAAGTTCTTATACTTCAAAATGGAAAGGGCTAGAGCTTAGATATTTCTCACAAGGCATTAGCTTGTTAGTTTCTACAAAGTATATTCAAATTATGGTCTAGAGTTGAAAATTGGTCTCTGTTTTTGGGGTTAAAGGGTTTTTTTTATTGCAAGGTTATATAGACTTTCTTTGAAGGGATAAATTAAGGTAGTAAAGGCAATTTAACAAATTATTGTCCACATTTGCCCTAAATTATCATTATTTCAGTGTTTTAAATAGTTTTTACTGCTACTTTTATTGTAGAATTGTATTTTTCTACTGTTAAATATTGTCTGCAAAATGGCCAATCTTCTACCAAACTTGGAGTACTTGTACATGGTGTAGAGGTTACAGGTCAGATACAAATAGCACACACAAACTCTCAGGGTTTTTCCACTTTAATGCATAAATCATACACAAATAGAAGTAGTGGTCGAGCACTGGGCTGGTCGAGCACAGGTACTGTGACTCTATCGGTGTGCTTCGTTGAAACAGGTATCTTGTTAACTATTTGTGAAGTATTAAGGCATGACATTCAGTATTTATGTAAATACCACCTCCCATGTTATGATTTCTAAAATTATACATGTGCACATGTGTTATTGACCTCAATAAATGTAAGTGAAAATGGACAATAATTATGGTAATTATCCATGGTGCTAGTAGTACTTAATTAGTCCCCTACCGGTTTACCGGATGGGACTTTAGGTTAACTGTCCGTCCGTCTGTCAGTCTGTCCGTCCACAAAACTAAATCCCACGATAACTTGAAAAGTACTGAAAATATTTTTATGAAACTTGAAATATGGATAGATGGCAGTCTGGAGATTATGCACATCTTTTTCTTTCTTCCTATGTTGAAAATTCTGGTTGCTATGGCAACACATAGACTGAAAATATGGCAAATTTTACACATAAACTGAATCCAGTGATAACTCAAAAAGTACTGGAAATATTTTTATGAAACTTGACATATGGGTAGATGGCAGTCTGGAGATTATGCATGTCTTATCTTTTCTTTCTATTTTGAAAAAATATTGGTTGCCTTGGCAACAAATAGGCTTAAAACATGGCAAATATAACAATATTTGTGATTAGTCAAAAAGAGCTGAAAATTTTTATGAAATTGCATCTTTAATTCAAGAGTTATCTACTCTTTAAGAATTTTGCTTTTAAAAATAAAATGTTATATTTTGGTAAAGGGATGTTTCAAATATTAACTTTAAAGTGTCCTTCAGTCCGTCTGTCTGTCTGTTCATAAAAACTGGTTCCTGTGATCACTTTTAAAGACCTTTTCCAACAAATTTACTTAAAATAGAGAAAAATTGAAACATTAGCGAATGGCAAATGGCCCTTCAGAATGTTGATGGGGTTCTAACCGGTAGGGGACTTATGGATTGCTTGCAATACTATGATAATTGCTTGTTATTATACCCCCAAAAACGAAGTTTGGGGGGGTATATAGGAGTCACCCGGTGGTCGGTCGGGCGGGCGGTCTGTCGGTCGGTCCAGACGTCCGTTGCATTTCTTTGTCCGGAGCATAACTTGAAGACTAATGATTGGAATTCAATATAACTACACACAATGGTCAAGCACATTGAGAGGAAGTGCAGTGCACAAGAACCATAACTCTATCTTGACTAATTACAGAGTTATTGCCCTTTGTTACTTTTCCTTGTCCGGGGCATAACTTGAAAACTACTGGTTGGAATTCAAAACAACTTGATACAATTGTCAAGCACAATAAGGGGAAGTGCAGTGCACAAGAACCATAACTCTATCTAAAGTAATTACAGAGTTATTTCCCTTTGTTACTTTTCCATACCTTTCTTTTGGCCGGACCATAACTTGAAGACTAATAGTTGGAATTCAATATAACTATATACAATGGTCAAGCACATTGAGAGGAAGTGCAGTGCACAAGAACCATAACTCTATCTTGACTAATTACAGAGTTATTGCCCTTTGTTTCTTTTCCTTGTCCGGGGCATAACTTAAAAACTACTTGTTGGAATTCAAAACAACTTCATACAATTGTCAAACACAATAAGGGGGAGTGCAGTGCACAAGAACCATAACTCTATCTAAAGTAATTACAGAGTTATTGCCCTTTGTTACTTTTCATTTGCTTTCTTTTGTCCGGACCATAACTTGAAGACTAATTGTTGGAATTCATTATAACTTAATACAATGGTCAAGCACATTGAGAGGAAGTGCAGTGCACAAGAACCATAACTCCATCTTGACTTATTACAGAGTAATTGCCCTTTGTTACTTTTCTGTGTCCGGGGCATAACTTGAAAACTACTGGTTGGAATTCAAAACAACTTCATACAATTGTCAAACACAATAAGGGGAAGTGCAGTGCACAAGAACCATAACACTATCTAAAGTAATTACAGAGTTATTGCGCTTTGTTACTTTTCCATTCCTTTCTTTTGTCCGGACCATAACTTGAAGGCTAATGGTTGGAATTCATTATAACTACATACAATGGTCAAGCACATTGAGAGGAAGTGCAGTGCACAAGAACCATAACTCCATCTTGACTTATTACAGAGTTACTGCCCTTTGTTACTTTTCCTTGTCCAGAGCATGACTTGAAAACTACTGGTTGGAATTCAAAACAACTTCATACAATGGTCAAGCACAATAAGGGGAAGTGCAGTTCACTATAACTCCATCTTGACTAATTACAGAGTTATTGCCCTTTGTTACTTTTCCATTGCTTTTTTTGTCTGGAGCATAACTTGAAGACTAATAGTTGGAATTCAATATAACTTCATACAATGGCCAAGCACATTGAGAGAAAGTGCAGTGCACAAGAACCATAACTCCATCTTGACTAATTACAGAGTTATTGCCTTTTGTTACTTTTCCTTGTCCAGAGCATAATTTGAAAACTACTGTTTGAAATTCAATACAACTTCATACAATGGTCAAGCACAATAAGAGGAAGTGCAGTGCACAAGAACTATAACTCCATCTTCAGTATTTATAGAGTTATTGCCCTTTGTTTCTTTTCCTTGTCTTTCTGGACTTATTACAGAGTAATTCAATAAAACTTCATCAATGGCCAACCACATTGAAAGGAAATGCAACATACAAGAACCACAACTATCTTTAATTGCCCACAACCATAACTCTATATTTCAATTCTTTTACAAGGTATTCTGTTACTAAGTAACATCCTCATTTCTGAAGCAGTCTTGTGGGAGTATTAATCACATTTAGTGATAGTTCTAGTCTTTATCATATTGTTAACTAAGCAAGAAGCTTACGTAATTTAAAAATTACCTAACCTCACAATATTATCAATTCAACTTGAAAATCTTCTCAAAATGACTTCCCAAACAGTAATTTGTGAAACATGAAAATGATTTATGTAGAAAAATAACACAAGAAAAAACTGATTTGACTCATGAAAATTTTGGCCAAACAGTCTGCCACGTGAAATTCTGACCTTCCTGAGATCCCTGCTGTTTGTTGATGTTTTTTTATTTATAACATTTTACAATATTTAATTTTACAATTAAACCTGTGTATAGAGCGACTCATGTGAACAGAAAGAAGTTTTTGTAGAAAGGGGTGTTCTAATATGATAAACCACAGATGCTTGGGGTTAGATCCTGCCCCCAACATGATACCCCTGAGTAAACACTATCAAAAAATATTTTAATATTTAAACATTAATGGGATATCTGTTACAACTATAATACTGGTTTTCGAAAAAAATTTACATTTATGAAAAAAAATACTGCTTACCATCATGTATTGAGACTTGATTCCAGGCAGGCAGGCAAATTGGTTGGGCCATTTTTCGTAAGGCTACTTATCAGAGCCTCATGATATTTAGTATACAGCATTAACACGTTGTTCCATACCATGGGATTCGATTTCAGGTCTGTCGCTCATCCACTTCATGTTTACTGACTTAGTTTAATTCATAATAATGGTCAATGGTAGGAATTTTTCGTAACAATTTTCTCAGCAACTACCAGCATCCCCATTCACGCACTACAGTGCTTGATTCACATACTACAGTGCATGATTCACACACTACAGTGCGTGATTCACACACAAAATTCTAGATGCACACATAAAAATTGTAAGCAGGGGGTACATGCAATCGCAAAGTAAAATCATCAGAATGAATGTTTGGGATAGCCTAATATGCATATCAACTAAATGTCGTTGCCATCTACCAATTGTTAGGAACAGTCTAAACCCGGTCACAATTGCATGTCTGCTTTCAAAGTCATCTCAGTCTGATTTGTAAATATTTTAGTCATGTCTTGACGTCACATGTACTGTCTTAAGAAAAAAAGTTTTGGATATTTACAACTGCCAAAAAGTATTTTGTGTTCTCCAATGATCAGCAAAAAGTTAGTCACTTGATTTTTAACATTACCTTCAATTGTGAGCTTTACGTATGTCATATGAAATGAAAATATAAACAAGTGAGGTTTTAAAATAAATGTACATGTACATAATTTCTGATATACAAAATTTTGGTTATGGGTAATAATCGTATGGACTAAACAAAATACCAGTGATTGTAATGGCTGTTATATTGCTACTTCAAGTGATGAGTTCGTGTCTGTGTTAATGGGTAGTAATACTAAGTGAAACAACTGTTCATTAATATCATGTTGACCAAAATGTTCTAACAAACAAAAACATGTTTAAACTTATGTGTACCCCCAGATTTTGAAATGTACCCCCAATTTTCAATGAGAGGGGGTACATGTACCCCTACATTTGAAATTAAGTGGGCATGCTGACTACTTATCACAGCCTATTGATATTTGGTATACAGCATTAACAAGTAATCACATACCATGGGATATGATTTCAGGTATGTGGCTCATCCACTTTCCGTTTGCTGACTTAGTTAAATTTTCGGCATTAATTGTAAATGGAAGGAAATTTCCGTAACAGTTTTCTCAGCAACTACATATCACAGCCTCTTGATATTTGGTATTGTGACTGCATTAACACGAAAAGTATCAGAAAACGGTGTTTAGCTAGGTTTACTCCACTTTCGCACTTCGTTGCTGCCGTACACACAAAAATATCCGTTTCACTTTTCAGTCATTCCGAGACCCATCACGTGATACTGATCGTTATTTTTCCTATCATAAACATTTTTCAGTAAATCAGCTTAATTATATAAGAAAGCTCATATGTGAGAAGACATTTTTATGCTCCCCGAAAAAATTTCGGGGGAGCATATAGTCGGCGCCTTGTCCGTCTCCGTCCCGTCCGAGCAAACATTTGATATTTATGAGCTTCATTCCGTAGTTAAATAAAGAACAAAAGCTCATAAAATTCAAATTAAGAGCTATTTTTTTGATTTTATGAGCTGATTTTGCTTATGGACTTTGGTCCAGGTGTAGTTTATGAGCTGATTTACCTCTTAAATATCAAAAGTTGGTACGTCCGTCCGTCCGTCCGTCCCCTTTTCTTGTCCGGGACATAACTTTGAAACAACAAGAGGTATCAACATGAAACTTTGTAGGTAGATAGATCTCATTGAGTAGGTGTGCAGTGCACAAGAACCGTAACTCTGCCTTGCCTAATTTTTGAATTATTCCCCTTTGTTTATTTTTACACTTTGAACTTTGTCCGGGACATAACTCTAAAAGTATAAGAGGTATCAACATGAAACTTTGTAGGTAGATAGATCTCATTGAGTAGAAGTGCAGTGCACAAGAACCGTAACTCTGCCTTGCCTAATTTTTGAATTATTCCCCTTTGTTTATGTTACACTTTGAACTTTGTCCGGGACATAACTCTAAAAGTATAAGAGGTATCAACATGAAACTTTGTAGGTAGATAGATCTCATTGAGTAGAAGTGCAGTGCACAAGAACCGTAACTCTGCCTTGCCTAATTTTTGAATTACCCCCCTTTGTTTATTTTACACTTTGAAATTTGTCCGGGACATAACTCTAAAAGTATAAGAGGTATTAACATGAAACATTGTAGGTAGATAGATCTCATTGAGTAGAAGTGCAGTGCACAAGAACCGTAACTCTGCCTTGCCTAATTTTGTAATTATCCCCCTTTGTTTATTTTACACTTTGAACTTTGTCCGGGACATAACTCTAAAAGTATAAGAGGTATCAACATGAAACTTTGTAGTTAGATAGATCTCATTGAGTAGGTGTGCAGTGCACAAGAACCGTAACTCTGCCTTGCCTAATTTTTGAATTACCCCCCTTTGTTTATTTTACACTTTGAAATTTGTCCGGGACATAACTCTTAATGTATAAGAGATATCAACATGAAACTTTGTAGGTAGATAGATCTCATTGAGTAGGTGTGCAGTGCACAAGAACCGTAACTCTGCCTTGTCTAATTTTTGAATTATCCCCCTTTGTTTATTTTACACTTTGAACTTTGTCCGGGACATAACTCTAAAAGTATAAGAGGTATCAACATGAAACTTTGTAGGTAGATAGATCTCATTGAGTAGGTGTGCAGTGAACAAGAACCTTAACTCTGCCTTGCCTAATTTTTGAATTATCCCCCTTTGTTTATTTTTACACTTTGAACTTTGTCCGGGACATAACTCTTAATGTATAAGAGATATCAACATGAAACTTTGTAGGTAGATAGACCTCATTGAGTAAGTTTGCAGTGCACAAGAACTGTAACACTGTCTTGCCTACTTTTGGAGTTATTGCCCTTTGTTCATTTTGACACTTTGAACTTTGTCTGGGACATTACTCTAAAATTATAAGAGATATTAACATGAAACTTTGTAGATAGATAGGTCTCATTGGGTGGAAGTGCAGTGCTTAAGAATCATTACTCTGCCTTGCCTTATTTTGAAGTAATTGCCCTTTGTTTATTTTTACTTTTTGACTTTTGTCCTGGACATTACTTTAAAACTATTAGAGATATCAACATGAAACTTTGTAGGTAGCTAGATGTAATTGGATAGAACTGCAACGCTTCAAGAACCTAAACAAAGCCTGGTCTAATTTTGGAGTTATTGCCCTTTGTTCATTTTTTTTATACTTTCCTGTGTCCAGAACCTTCTCGGGGAGCATCACCCGGTTCAACCGGTTCTTGTTTGTTATATTAGACTAATTATTAGTAAAAAACAGATATGAATAGCAGCTTATATAAGTCCGGAAACTGGTTCTGCAAGAGTGAACAATTTACACTTTTGAAGACCTAATTTAACCCTTCAGTTTGTACATTGCTTAAGACACCAGGCAGTATTAATTTTGTTATCGGACGTAGTTAGAGCTCAGGTTTTTGGTATGTTAGTTTTATTATTGTAAGTTTATTATTAAAAAATAGACAATTAAAAAAACTTGAATTCTGTCCGGAAACTGGTTCCTGCCCAGTATTGTTCCACTCAGCTGAAAAGTGTATTATAAAGTATCATCAGAGTGAAATTGCAACATAGGGGTTTCATTTTGTGAGTTAGGGGTTTCATTATGTGAGTTAACAGTTTATTTATTTCTTTATTTTTCAGTCAAAATCATGGAGTAAAGTTATACAGCTCAAACTAGAATTGACAGATGTAAAAAGACAGTCCGACAAAAAGTTTATAGATATTCTACAAAATATTAGGCTTGGAAGGTATTTTAAAGACTAAAGTAATTCCATGTTTTTTAATTTGATATGATAGTCTGATTCTGATTGTTTAGTTGTTATAAGAATTACATTAAGGTATTACCACCCTATTGGGCACTATAAGGAACTAAAAAATTGACATCATAGGTCAGATATTTACCTTAAAGTACACCTGTATGCAAAATTTAAACAAAGTTTACCGTACGGAAATCAAGTTATGGCCACTTTTCTGAACTCAAGCTTGGATGTTTTTTTGAGGAACCTTTAAATAATCTGCAATAACATTCTTATGAAAAATGTTTTCCCATTAATTTTTGGTAAGAAACAAATAGTACCATTCAGCTAACAATCCACATAAGCAAAATTATGGTTTCTACTTAAAATTTATGAAATCTGTATAAAAATGTTACCCTACCCCACCCATTTTTACCACATGTCTGACCATTTTCCTACTTAGGGAACCTAATTTAAAAAATCCTTAAAATTTACCCAAATGAGTGCCTGTTTTCAAAATTTCCCTAAATTTTTAAAGAAGTATATTGGTTGATCTTGTAAAATATGAAATACTTTTACCGTCTAGTTTTGATTTTATTACACTTTGAAAATATCAGGTACCATATTTATTACTAGATTTAGCATAATTTAGCCAATAAATACCTATATAAATTAAAAAATCAAAATTAAACACTTTTTTCTTTCCAAATGGGACATGAGAGATACATAAATAATGTTAAAAGAAAGAAAAAAAAAGTTGACCCTTCTGGGGATTGAACCCAGGCCCTTATTTTCAATGTAGTTAACAGTAGTTCTAGCCTATTTGAATACTCTTCAAAGCGGAGGTAATGCATTAGGATGGTAATACCTTAATTGCAGTATTAATATTAATTTTCTCTACAACATATTTTTAGCTCGACTATACGAAGTATATGGAGAGCTGTCCTACTCGCCCCGGCGTCCGCGTCCGCGTCCAGATTTTAGATTAAAGTTTTGGTGCAGTAAAATATTTTTCACTATAACTTTGTCATTTCTTAAGGTATCAACTTCAAACTTCAAATATATGTTCCTTATCATCAACCACATCTTATGTGACAAGGTTCATAACTCTAGCACCAATATTTTCAGATTTATCTCCCCTTGAACTTAGAATTTTCCTTAAAAAATACTATTTTTTTACTGATACTTCTTTATTTCTTAAGGGATCAACCTCATACTTCAAATATATGTACCTTATCATCATCCCCATCTTATGTGACAAGGTTCATAACTCTAGCACCAATATTTTCAGATTTATCTCCCCTTGAACTTAGAATTTTCCTCAAAAAATACTATTTCTTACTGTTTCTTCTTTGTTTCTTAAGGGATCGACCTCATACTTCAAATATATTTAGGTTATCATCATTCCCATCTTATTTGACAAGGTTCATAACTCTAGCACCAATATTTTCAGATTTATCTCCCTTTGAACTTAGAATTTTCCATAAAAAATATTATTTTTTACTCTAACTTATTTATTTCTAAAGGGATCAACTTCATACTTCAAATATATTTACGTAATCATCATCCACATCTTATGTGACAAGGTTCATAACTCTAGCACCAATATTGCAAGAATTATCTCCCCATAAACTAAGATTTATTTACTAGAAAAATTTTATTTTTTATTTTAATTTTTTTATTTTTAAAGGTATCTACCTCAAACTTCAAATACTTATACCTAATCATTAATTACATTTTATGTGACAATGTTCATAACTCTTGAAGCAATATTTACAGATTTATCTCTCTTTGAACTTAGGATTTTCTTTAAGAAATATAATAACTTCTTTACTTTTTAAGGTATCTACTTCAAACTTCAAATATATATTTCTTATCATTACACAAATGTTGTGTGGCAAGATCCATAACTCTAGCATGACTATTTCTATAATTATTCCCCTTGATCTTGGAATTTATGTTAACAAATGTTATTTTTTTACTATAACTTAATACGTAATTATACATAATTGATTTTTCTTTCATAGTTTTGTCCTCCTTACTGCGTCCAGTATTTTATTAGTCGAGCTTCGCTGTCTCCTGTGACAGCTCTTGTTTATGCTCCCTGAAGGGTTGGCATACAGTCTCCGCTTTGTCTGGCTGTCCGCACGACAGAATAGGAATAGGAGTCCTATCCTGTAGTAATTCCGTAACAATTGAGAAAGGGGCCAATGGCCCCCTATTAAACAAAAGAAAATAACAAAAGAAATATGCCCCTTATTCCATTTCAGCCGCACCTCCGTCCATCTGCTTTTCTTGTCTGGGTCATAACTCTGAAACACTGGGACATAACTCTGAAACAACATGAAACTTTGTAGGTAGATAGCTCTCATTGGGTAGATGTGCATTACACAAGAACAGTAACTTTGCCTTGCCTAATTTTGGAGTTATTGGCCTTTGTACATTTTTAGCTCACCTGTCCTCAAGGTGGGGTTTTGTGATGGCCCATTGTCCGTCATCCATTGTCCGTGCATCACCAATTAATTGAAACAACTTCTCCTCCTATACCACTTGGCCAAATTTGTTGAAACTTTGCAGGGATGTTTCTTGCATGAAGCTCTACCAAATATGTTCAAAGAATTTAATTCCAGAAAGAACTGGGTTGCCGTGGCAATGGAAATTTTTTTTACAAAAATCTTAAAAAATCTTTTTGTAAAGATACGAAAGAGCTAGAGCTTAGATATTTTTCTAGTAGATTTCTACCAAGTTTGTTCAAATAAAAGCCCTAGAGTCAAAATTGAAAAATGGAATGAAAATCCAAAAAAGGTAGAGCTTAGATATTTGGCATGAAATATCTGCTGAAAGATGTCTACCAAGTTTGTTCAAATAAAACCCCTTGGGTCAAAATTGACTCCTCCCCAGGAGGTCATTGATTTTCCTTATATATATATATAAATATCCAAAAGCACTATAGATTAGATATTTGGCATGAAACATCTTCTAGTGGATGTCTACCAAGTTAGTCTAAATGAATGCCCTAGGATCAAAATTGGCCTGGCCTCAGGTGTCATTGATTTTCCTTATATTTATATAGTAAAAACAAAACAAGATTGCATTTGAGAAAAATGCAATGCCACCGCATTAATACAACACTAAATAGTAGTGTAGGAACCGATTTTTTTTGTTTCTATACAATTGAAGATTGTCATAATGCATAGATCCCTTACCTATCTAATTCTTATTATCAGATTAGTGGTTAAATCTATTGTTAATCAAATAAAAGATCAGAGTAGGAATATATCAATGCACTTGAGTCTAGTGAATTTGGTGGTGAAGGTCATATTTCACACAGTTTAAATTTCATGACTACATCAAACGACAACACAGTAAGACACTTTGTCAAAATCTAGGTCAGCTGATATCAAAGTTCACTTTACATCTTAATCTGTGCACATGGTTCAAATTTCATAGCTGTAGATCAAAGCACAAGAAAGTAGGTCACATCATCAAAATCTAGGTCACCTGATATCAAAGTTCAATTTTACAACTAAAACTGTGCACATGGTCAAAATTTCATTGCTGTACATCAAAGGACAAGAAAGTAGGTCACTGTCCCCTTGGGCAAGGCAAAATTTTGACCCAAGGGTTTAATTCAAATCAATCTTGATACAGGTCAACCAAACAACATTTCAAGTCAAATATCTAAGCTGAAGCTTTCTCCCATTCAGAAAACATTTGTTTTATTTTCTGTTTTTTTTCTATGTGTACATAATTAGAATCATGCCCCCTGGCAGGGTCAGTTTTGACACCGGGGGAAAAATTTGAATAACTTTGGTAGAGGACCTATAGATGATATTATATAGCAAACATCAAAGCTCCATGCCTTGTACCTTCAGACAAAAATATTTTTTATTTTTTTACTTTATGTACATAATGAAAATCAATGACCCCCGGGGCGGAACCAATTTTGACCCCAGGGCTATAATTTGAACAATCTTGGTAGAGGTTCACTTCGCAAAGTCTCATGCCATATATTTAAACTCTAGCCTTTGTCAATTCAGAGAAGAAGATTTTTCAAGTTTTTACTTTATACATATAAGGAAAACTAGCGCCTCTGGGGTAGGGCAATTTCAACACTAGGGGCATAATTAAAACAACTTTAGTAGAGGACCCATAGATGATATTATATACCAAATATCAAAGCTCTAAGCCTTGTACCTTCAGACAAGAAGTTTTTTTAAATTTTTTACTATATGTTCATAATGAAAATCAATGACCCTTAGGGGTGGGGCCAATTTTGACCCCAGGGCTATAATTTGTACAATCTGCTAGAGGTTCTCTACACAATGTTTCATGCAAAATATCTTAACTCTAGCCTTTGTCAATTTAGAGAAGATGATTTTTAGTCATCACCTGAGCTTGCTCAGCGTGAGCTAATTTAGCGATCTAATTGAGGTCAATTTTTGATTTTTTGCCCAATCTTCTTAGGTCAGGATGCATCTAATGTTGGAAAGCTCGGATGAAGTTCTGGGTCATCTCAGGAAAAAACTCAGAAGATGTTTGAACACTCTAGAGGTCACATTTTTGTCTAGGTGATAGCTCGGATGAGTTCGAACATGGTCATCTCGGATGAAAAAGTAGGTCACAGGAGCTATAAATAGAAAAACCTTGTGAACACTCTAGTGGTCACTATTTTTTTGAACCAATCATCATCAAACTTGGTCAGAATGCTTGTCTAGTCAATTGCTTGGATGAGTTCGAAACATGGGTCATCTCTGATGAAAAACTAGGTCACAGGAGCTAAAAAAAAAGAAAAAAATTAACCTTGTGACCACTCTAGTAGTGGTCACATTTTTGACCCAATCATCATCAAACTTTGTCAGGATGCTTGTTTAGATAATAATGCTCGGATGAGTTCGAATATGGGTCATCTCGGATGAAAAACTAGGTCACCGGGAGCTATAAATAGAAAAACCTTGTTAACACTCTAGCGGTCACATTTTTGGCATCAATCATCATCAAACTTGGTCAGGATGCTTATCTAGTTGATAGCTTGGATGAGTTCGAACATGGGTCATCTCGGATGAAAAAATGTAGGTCACCGGAGCTAAAAAGTAGAAAAAAACCTTGTTAACCACTTTAGCGGTCACATTTTTGCATCAATCATCATCAAACTTGATTTCAAGATGCTTGTCTAGGTAATAACTCGGATGAGTTCGAAACATGGGTCATCTCGGATGAAAAACTAGGTCACAGGAGCTAAAAATAGAAAACCTTGTTAACAACTCTAGTGGTCACAATTTTGACTCAATTGTCATCAAACTTGGTCAGGAAACTTGTCTTAGGTCATTGCTGGGAATAAAAATCGAAAAAAAACATGGGACATCTCGGATTATGAAAAACTAGGTCACAGGAGCTAAAAATAGAAAAATATTGTTAACACTCTAGTGGCTACTGTTGTGATCCAAAAATTCTGTTAATTGGTCTGAAAGTTTGTTTTGATGATTTTCTAAGTCAAGATCGAACATGGGTTCATCTTGGATGAAAAAACTAGGTCACACCGCCCAAATATGGAAAAAACCTTGTTAACATTCTATGTGGTCACATTTT
Source organism: Ruditapes philippinarum (assembly GCF_026571515.1). Classification (NCBI taxonomy): domain Eukaryota; kingdom Metazoa; phylum Mollusca; class Bivalvia; order Venerida; family Veneridae; genus Ruditapes; species Ruditapes philippinarum. The sequence continues at coordinate 7,982 of NW_026866481.1, read as the reverse complement.
CGACTCCATTATCATCAAACTTGGTCAGAATGCTTGTCTAGGTAATTGCTTGGATGAGTTCGAAATCGCATGTGAAACTAGGTCACCGGAGCTAAAAATAGAAAAATCTTGTTAACACTCTAGTTGCTACTGTTTTTGATCCAAGTATCCTGGAAATTGTCTGAAAGTTGTTTTGATGATTTCTAGGTCAAGTTTGAATATGTGTCACCTGGGTAAAAAACTAGGTCGCACTGCTCAAATATGGATAATCCTTGTTAACACTGTAGTGGTCACATTTTTGACTCACCTGTCATGAGACTTGGTCAGAATGCTTGTCTAGGTAATTGTTTGGATGAGTTTGATAATTCAGGTGAGCGATCTAGGGCCATCATGGCCCTCTTGTTTAAGTTTTTACTATGTACATATAAGGAAAACCTATGGCCCCCGGGGTGGGGTTAATTTTGACACTAGAGGCAAAATTTGAACAACTTTCGTTGAGTACCTAAAGATGATATCATTTAACAAATATTAAAGCTGTAAGCCTTGTACCTTCAGACAATAAGATTTTTTGATTTTTTACTATATGTAAATATTGAAAATCAATGACCCACGGGGCGGGGGGGATTTTGACCCCAGGGCTATAATTTGAACAATCTTGCTAGAGGTTCACTACACAATGTTTCATGCAAAATATCTTAACTCAAGCCTTTATCAATTTAGAGAAGATGATTTTTTAAGTTTTTACTATATACATATAAGGAAAACCTATGGCCCCCGGGATGGGGCTAATTTTGACACTAGAGGCAACATTTGAACAACTTTGGTAGAGTACCTATAGATGATATCATTTAACAAATATTAAAGCTCTAAGCCTTGTACCTTCAGACAATAAGATTTTTTGATATTTTACTATATGTATAAATATTGAAAATCAATGACCCACGGGGCGGGGGGAATTTTGACCCCAGGGCTATAAGTTGAACAATCTTGCTAGAGGTTCACTACACAATGTTTCATGCAAAATATCTTACCTCTAGCATTTGTCAATTACTAGAAGATTTTGTTAATTTTTAGCTCACCTGAGCAATGCTCAGGGTGAGCTATTGTGATGGCCCTGTGTCCGTCGTGCGTCATCAACTTTTGAACATTAACAACATCTCCTCTGAAACCAATGACTGCACATCAACCAAACTTTACAGAAATGATCCTTGGGTGGTCCCCTTTCAAAGTTGTTCAAATGGTTCCGGTCTGTTGCATATGTAGGTCATAGGGCCCGAAAAGGATTTCAAAAAACACAAAATTAAAAAATCTTCTTGTCTGAAAGTACATGGGCCAGAGCTTTGATTTTTGGTATATGGTTTTAAATATCTATGGGTCCTCTACCAAAGTTGTTTAAATTTTGTCCCTAGTGTCAAAATTGGCCCCGCCCCGGGGTGTCATAGGTTTTTCTTTATATGTATATTGTAAAACCTAAAAAAAAATCTACTTCTCTGAATTTGTAAAGGCTACAGGTTAGATATTTGGCATGAAACAATGTAAGGTTGACCTCTACCAAGATTGTTCAAATAATGGCCCTCGGGTCAAAATTGGCCCTGCCCCTGGGGGTCATTGATTTTCATTATATTCATATAGTGAAAACTTGAAAAATCTTCTGGTCTGAAAGTAAATGTCCTAGAGCTTTGATATTTGGTATATTGTATTATCTGAAGGTCCAATACCAAAGTTGATCAAATTTTGTCCCTAGTATCAAACTTGGCCCCGCCCTGGGGGGTCATAGGTTTTTAGCTCACCTGTCACAAAGTGACAGGGTGAGCTTTTGTGATCGCTTTTCGTCCGGCGTCCGTAAACTTTTACTTTAAATGACATCTCCTCATTAACCGCTGAGCCAATTTCATCCAAACTTCACAGGAATGTTCCTTTGGTGGTCACCTTTAAAAATTGTTCAAAGAATTTAATTCCATGCAGAACTCTGGTTGCCATGGCAACCGATAGAAAAAACTTAAAATATCTTCTTTTAAAAAACCCAAAAAGGTAGAGCTTAGATATTTGGCATGAAACATCTTCTAGTGAGTGTCTATCAAGTTTGTTCAAATAAAAGCCCTGGGGTCAAAATTGGCCCCGCCCCGGGGGTCATTGATTTTCCCTATATGCATAAAGTAAAAACTTAAAAAATCTTCTTTTAAAGAACCCAAAGAGCTAGAGCTAAGATATTTAGCATGAAACATCTTCTAATAGGTGTCTACCAAGTTTGTTCAAATAAAAGCCCTGGGGTCAAAATTGGCCCCGCCCAAGGGGGTCATTGATTTTCCCTTTATGCATATAGTAAAAACTTATAAAATCTTCTTTTAAAGAACCCAAAGAGCTAGAGCTAAGATATTTAGCATGAAACATGTTCTAATGGGTGTCTACCAAATTTGTTCAAATAAGAGGCCTGGTGTCAAAATTTGCTCTGCCCCGGGGGTCATTGATTTTCCTTATATGTGTAAAGCATAAACTTAAAAAAACTTCTTTGAAAAAACCCAAATAGCTAGAGTTAAGATATTAAGCATGAAACATCTTCCAGTTAGTGTCTTCAAAGTTTGTTCAAATAAAAGCCCTAGGGTCAAAATTGGCCCTGCCCCGTATAGCAAAAACTTAAAATTCTGACTTAAAAAAAACCAAATAGCTAGAGTTTAGCTATTAAGCATGAAACATCTTCTAGTGAGTGTCAAATGGGGTCAAAACTGGCCCGGCCCTAGGGGTGTCATTGCTTTTAACTATATGTGTATAGTTAAATCTTAAAAAATCTTTTTTTTTTAAACTCAACGAGCCAAACCTTAGATGTTTAGCATGAAACATCTTCTAATGGGTGTCTACCAAGTTTGTTCAAACAAAAGCCCTGGGGTTTAAACTGGCCCCGCTCTGGGGGCCTATATACAGGTGAGCGACTTCAGGGCCATAGTGGCCCTCTTGTTTACTGTAAGTTTTTACTATATATAAATAAGTCGATTTTGACCCCAGGGCTATAATTTGAACAATCTGGGTAGAGGTCTACCAGACAATGCATTATGCAAAATATCTAAGCTCTAGGTGTTTTGGGTCTTTACATGAAGGTATTTTAAGTTTTTACTATAAATATTATGTACATATAGTGAAAATCAATGAGCCCCGGGCAGGGCCAATTTTGACCCCAGGGCTATAATTTGAACAATCTTGGTACGGGTCTACCAGACAATGCCTGGTGCAAAATATCTAAGCTCTAGGCCTTTTGGGTCTTTACAAGGAGTTATTTTTAGTTTTTTTCTATATGTACATATAGTGAAAATCAATGACCCCCGGGCGGGGCCGATTTTGACCCCAGGGCTATAATTTGAATAATCTTGTTAAAGGTCTACCAGACAATGCCTTATGCAAAATATCTAAGCTCTAGGCCTTTTGGGTCTTTACAAGAAGATTTTTGTGCCCCCACATTAGTGGCGGGCATTTAGAATTACCCTTGTCCGTCCGTCCTTCCGTCCATCCGCACTCACAGGACAGTAATTATGTGGCTAGAGGGACAATAGGTAACTGTTCTTTCTCTTTGATGTCATTCATTCCGTAGTGCTTTTATGTGGCTATTTTCTTTTGTGTGGCTAAAAAGAACAATAGAGTAGCCACATAATTACTCTCCTGTTAGAACGTCCGTCCGTTCTCTTTTGTGTCCCACGTAACTCAAAAAGTATTTGACCTAGACTCAGGAATGTTTATCAGCATGTAAAGTTGTGCACCTGGGTATTTTCGTCTGGATATTTTTAGTATTTTTAGAGTTATTGCCCTTGACTTAGTAAAATTTTGCAATTTTCAACTTGTCGCATGTAACTCAAAAAAGTATTTGACCTAGAGTCATGAAACTTTACAGGAATATTGATCAGTATGTGTAGTTGTGCACCTGGGTATTTTCGTGTTGATATTTTTAGTATTTTTAGAGTTATTGCCCTTGACGTAGTAAAATTTTGCAATTTTCAACTTGTGTCGCTTGTAACTGAAAAAAGTATTTGACCTAGAGTCATGAAACTTTACAGGAATGTTGATCAGCACGTGTAGTTGTGCACCTGGGTATTTTCTTGTAGATTTATTTAGTATTTTTAGAGTTATTGTCTTTGACTTAGTAAAATTTTGCAATTTTCAACTTGTGTCGCATGTAACTCAAAAAGGATTTGACATAGAGTCATGAAACTTTACAGGAATATTGATCAGCATGTGTAGTTGTGCACCTGGGTATTTTCGTCTGGATTCATTTAGTATTTTTAGAGTTATTGCCCTTGACTTAAAAAATGTTTGCAATTTTCAACTTGTGTCGCATGTAACTCAAAAAGGATTTGACATAGAGTCATTAAACATTTTGCTCAGCATATTTAGTTTTGCTCCTGGGGTTTGCTTTTGGATTTATCCAGTATTTGTAGAGTTATTCCCCTTGACTTAATAAAAACTGTTTCATTATGTTGTCATTTGTTCCTTGAGTGCTTGAGTTAGAATCGACCAACTTTACAGGAATAATGATCAACATCACTAAATTACAGGAATAATGATTCACATCACTGTAAAGCTATGAACCTGGGACTTTGCATATGAATTTTTTTCAGTTTTGTTAGAGTTATTGCCCTTGACTTACAGTAGTATAAATTTACAATTTTCAACTTGGGGTTTGTTTGGGGATTTATTCAGTATTTGTAAAGTTCTTGCCCTTCACTAAGTAAAAAGATTTTTAGTTTTCAAAAAATATTTGACCTAGAGTCATAAGATTGACAGAACAGTGGTGCAGTGGGGGCACCCGTGTCCTATGGACACATTTCTAGTTAAAATTTATTCTTATAATTCCTTTCTGCATGGAATGAAATTCTTTGAACAACTTTGGAAGCCCTTCACCCAAGGATCAATCCTGCCAAGTTTGGTTTAAATTGGACTAGTGGTTTTTCACAAGAAGATTTTTTAAGATAACTATATAATCTATATAACACGCACACAAACAAACAAACACACACACACAGGTGAATCGCTATATGCCACCGCATCGCAGATGCTGCGGTGGCATAAAAAAACTAGGTTTGTTCAAAATTTACCCAGCTCCAGGTGTCATTGATTTTTCTTATATATACATGTACATGTATATAGAAAAAACTTAAAATATCTTCTTGTGAAAATCCAAAAGGCATAGAGCCTTGATATTTGGTATGTAACATGATCTAGTAGTTCCCCACGAAGATTGCTCAAATTATGTTCCTAGGATGAAAAGTGAAACCCGCCAGGGGGCTTATTGATTAAAATCATTAAAAAAACTTCTTGTCAAAAAACCAAGGCCTACAGCTTTGATATTTGGTATGTAACATCATCTAGTGGTCCCTCTACAAAGATTCTTTAAATTATGCCCGTTGGATCACCAGGGGTCTCCTTAGTTTGGAGTAAAGTTATATAGGGAAACTTAAAACATCTTTTTGTCAAAATCCACAAGATGTAGAGACTTGATGTTTGGTAATGTAACATGATCTAGTGGTCCTCTACAAAGATAGTTCCAATTATGCCCCTAGAATGAAAAGGGGCCCCACCAGGGGGCTTATCGATTTTAAAAAAGAAATCTTTAAAAATCTTCTTGTCAAAATCCACAAGGCCTAGAGCCTTGATAATGATCTAGTGTCCTCTACAAAGATTGTTCAAATTATGCCCCTAGGATCAAAAGGGTTCCCGCCAAGGGCCTTATCAGTTTTATATAGAGTTATATAGGAAAATCTTAAAAGTCTTTTTGTCAAAATGTACAAGGCCTAGAGTCTTGATATGTGGTTTGTAGTGGTATCTAGAGGTCCTTTACAAAGATTGTTCAAATTATCCTCTTGGGTCAAAAGCGGCCTGACTCCAGGGAGTCATCAATTTTACTTTGAGTTATATAAGGGCTAGAGCATTGATATTTGGTATATAACATCATCTAGTGGTCCTTTGTGAAGATTGTTGAAATTATTATTCCTTGCCGAAAGGCAGCGGGGGATATAGAAATAGTCTTCGTCTTTCCGTCCTTCCATCCGACATTTTTTGTCCGGAGCATATCTCAAAAGTTATTTGAGGTATCAACTTGAAACTTCAAAGGTGGATAGATTATATTGAGGAGGAGTGCAGTGCACAAGAATGATAACTCTACCATGCATAATTTTTGAGTTATTGCCCTTTGTTAATTTTCAGGCTAAATTTTGTCCAGAGCATTACTAAAAAAAAATTGAGATATCAACATACACCTTCATAGGTGGATAGATCTCATTGAGGAGGTGTGCAGCACACAAGAATGATAACTCTATCCTGCATAATTTTTCAGTTATTGCCCTTTGTTATTTTTCATGCTTAATTTTTGTCCACTGCATAACTAAAAAGCCTTTAAGATATCAACATAAAACTTCATAGGTGGATAGGTCTCATTGAAGTGGAGTGCAGCATACAAGAATGTTAAATCTATCCTGCATAATTTTTCAGTTATTGCCCTTTGTTATTTTTCATGCTTAATTTTTTGTCCAGAGCATAACTATTAAAGCTTTGAGATATCAACTTGAAAACTTCATAGGTGGATAGATCTCATTGAGGAGGAGTGCAGCACACAAGAATGATAAAGCTAATACCATGCATAATTTTTCAGTTATTGCCTTTTGTTATTTTTTCATGCTTATTTTTTTTGTCCAAACAGTAACACATTTACTATATAAGGTATTCACTTGAAACTCAAAATATAACTTCGTCTCTGTCCATTAATTTTTCAGTTATTGCTTTTTGTTATTTTCATGCTTGATTTTTGTCCAGAGCTAAAAAAGCCTTTGAGATATGAACATGAAACTTCATAGGTGGATAGATCTCATTGACGAGGAGTGCAACACGATAATGATAACTTTACCCTGCATAATTTTTCAGTTATTGCCCTTTGTTAATTTCCATGCTTAATTTTGTCCAGAGCATAACTATAAAAGCCTTTGAGATATCAACTTGAAACTTCATAGATGGATGGATCTCATTGAGGAGGAGTGCAGCACACAAGAATGATAACATACCCTGCATTTTTCAGGTATTGCCCTTTGTTATTTTCAGCCATCAGTATGCACATAGGTTTCAAATCTGTAATCACTTCAGCCATCAGTTTTTATTACCAAAAGACCTCTTAAAATTGAATTATTCTGCTCTACTACATATGCATTCTTTCAATGAGCAAACACATTCGGTGAGGGATGGCCATGTTGACATGGTTCTTGTTCCCTTAGGATCAAAAGGGGCCCACCAAGGGCATAACTAGTTTTTATGCCACCGCAGCATCTGCGATGCGGTGGCATATAGCGATTCACCTGTGTGTGTGTGTGTGTGTGTGTGTGTGTGTTTGTTTGTTTGTTTGTGTGTGTGTGTGTGTTATAGATTATATAGTGAACTTAAAAGATCTTCTTGTGGAAAACCACTTGTCCAATTTCAACCAAACTTGGCAGGATTGATCCTTGGGTGAAGGGCTCCCAAAGTTGTTCAAAGAATTTCATTCCATGCAGAAATCTGGTTGCCATGGCAACCAAAAGGAATTATAAGAATAAATTTAAAAAATCTTCTTGTAAAGACCCAAAAGGCCCAGAGCTTAGATATTTTGCATAAGGCATTGTCTGGTAGACCTCTACCAAGATTGTTCAAATTATAGCCCTGGGGTCAAAATCGGCCCCGCCCCGGGGGTCATTGATTTTTCACTATAAGTACATATAGTAAAAACTTAAAATACCTTCTTGTAAAGACCCAAAAGGCCCAGAGCTTAGATATTTTGCATAAGGCATTGTCTTGTAGACACTTACTAAGATTGTTCAAATTATGCCCTGGGGTCAAAATCGGCCCGCCCGGGGGTCATTGAATTTCACTATATGTACATATAGTAAAAACTTTAAATACCTTCTTGTAAAGATCCAAACAGGCCCAGAGCTTAGATATTTTGCATAAGGCATTGTCTTGTAGACCCTTAACTAAGATTGTTCAAATTATAGCCCTGGGTC
>NW_026866480.1:0-15206 GCF_026571515.1 Ruditapes philippinarum | reverse complement strand
GGCATACAGGTGACCTGCCATTCAGCATTAGTGACACCTAAATGTTGAGAAACATATTTGACATTTTTTGGTTCAGCATTTAGTATGATATGATATACTGGAAGATGTTAATGATATTTTTTATATTACAATCGTATTAAATTAGCTTTAGCTTGCAAATATTCTTTTATGTATTACATGTATTGTACAAAGATAATATCACATACATATAGTTTAGTTGTAAGCAATTACTAGTACCTCAGTAAGTTTGTTTTTGAGTAAGAAACCAAAATTTTATTTGCGTCTTCGCGATATATTTATTTGTTTGTATAATTTCAGAATATGGCTTTAAAAGGTGAGTAGAATATCTACAAGAGGATATTGTATTGTGTTTTCTTCTTTTAACATTTTTTCTCGACCTTTTGCTTGTTTATATCGTTTAAGGATGAATATGAAACTTGGGTAAATAATATTATATGACTCACATATTTCATGTAGTTGGACGTGATCGAAGAAAATTTAAACCATTTGATGTTGAATGTATTTATGACTATTATTTAAAAAAAATCATAACAAAGATTTCATTCTCTCCTTTCATGGACCAGAAATGCTAATCTTATGAATATCAAATTCGGACACTATTCAAATTGAGCACTTAAATCAATGTTATTATAGTAATAGAGATGAACGTTTAAACATTTTAAATAAGGGAAAGCTTAAATTTATATTTTGTTGAAATTGATTTTCATAACCTTTTTTATATTTTACAGGAATTAAGCGTTTCGGGAATATCGAGAGGCAGACAAAGCAACTAAAACAGCACGTTACAAGATAATTACAATAATTCCTTTGACATATAAATATATCAAACTGCAAAAAGGCTTAACAACAAGTTCTAAAATAAGCGATCGACCCTTTTTTCAGAAATCGATCATTGCAATATATGGAAAAAGTGGTGCTTCGGAATCATTAAAATCAGCATAATGATATAAAAATTGCCAGCTCGGTTTGATTGAGTTTGTACATTATGGATAAACATCAACACTTTGAAAAGTTCGATGATAAGCAGAAGAGAACAGAAAAGATTTATTTCTTTGACTTGTATATAGTACATCATCATATATAGCATATAATTTCAGAGTAACAAATACATTTCATTGCGATCAATCATTGCAATAATATATCTATATATATATACACTAACAAATCTTATACATGTGCATGCATAAATGGTCTAATATGTGTGCCATTTTTTTGTATGATCATCCTGAAGTTTTCATCAAATAGCGTTGAGAGATATATATGATATTCCATTTATTAAATTTCATCAGAAACACATAATTAGTGATCATGCCCAATAAATGTGATAATGCGTTATAAGCCAATGTCGCAAAAAAGACCTTTAAAAATTATTCAAATATAGTATGCCCACATGCACTGTTAATTTCAACCTGGCCGCGTTGTCGCATGAATTTGTACCATTTTTTTTTTTGTAATATTTGGTTAGATTTAATCACTATTGGACAATTTTCGCATATTCGTAGGCGATAGTTTGTGGTACAGTTCAAAAACTTTCTAAGGGGCAGTTCATTTCACTCACATTTCCGTATAGCTTTTATCACATTTAAGCCTGGATATTTTGGTCATATTCCATTACGTACATGTTGTTAATAAATTTTCAGAAAGATAGCTGGCGCCCTGGACCTGAGTTTGTAAGATATCCTGAAGAAACTGCAATCATATGTTGTTCTTTAGACATAAATAAAATATTAGTTTGAAGCTCATCGTATTCGTTATGATCGGCGCTGAAATAATTATAACTAAACCATTAATGAACACATTGTTAGTGTAAACAGTCTATAGCTGAACTTCCCTCTGGAAAGCAACATACCTTGCCCAATTACGAGCCAAGATTTCTTAAGATATACTTAACAAATCTTATATATAATATATATAAATAACAAATGACAAATTTATATCAGTGAAAATAGAACAAAAGTCAAATAAGACGAAACATACATGTATATCATTGGTGAATGTTGCATATACGGTTACCGTAATATACGTGACATATTTGTCCACACTTTATTACGTTTAATTTTGAAACAGGCATCTGCTTCAGAATAGACGTTTTATGTCAGAAATATTATGCATGTATCTTTATAAAGTATGCATAAATGTCTTGTTAATATATGTGTATTTGTTTTAGAGTACATTTTGTATTATTTGTTTTCTATACATATAAAATGATTTATTCAACTAGAATTTCAATTTATATTGAATAATTCTCGTTAACTTTGTGTTTGATAAAAAATAGTGTTGAGTGTAATAAATGATGATATATGTATTTGCGAATAAAGAAACCGGCAAATCATGGGAAGAAACTCTGTCGAGAGAACACATATTAGTACACAAGATTTATTTCGCCTTTTTAAAACAAACCCCTGATTTATAGTATGATTTTGATAGAAAGCACACCTGTGTCAATTTAAATAAAAATGTTTTCATATTACATAATAATTGTTTTTTTTTTAAGTTTGCCATTCTTGTATTAAAATAAGAATGTTTTAGAAAGAGTAGGCATTAAATTCTTGTATTAAAAATTGAATGTTTAAAAAAGAGTAGACATTAAGATTAAAAAAAAATAGAAATATAGTTGCGGTATCAAAATGCAAGAGCTTAGGAGAGAAAAAGTTCAGAAATGGAGTTAATAAATAACAATATCAATGAAATAATGTGATTTTTAAGATTATATTAACGTTAAAAGATTATCAGATAGAATATTTAACCGTCTTTGCCAACTCTTGACTTACAACGAACAATTTCTGGCTGTGTCAAGAATCAGAAGCATTCATATATATGCTACAAGAAAACTTATTATGAGGTTATAAAAGAGCTTTCAACGCTGTTTCGCCTGATTTTTCATAATGCATGCATGCATGCATGCATATATATACAATTCAGATGAATTCATGCTAAGCTTAGCAAATAAACGTTTATCATGTATGGGACGAGATAATTAAGCCATGATTTGAACGTTTTTATGATTTCCACTCGACACGGATTTTAAAGAAAAAATTAAAATTTCTTGTAAATATTGGCATTTATTTGGTGTTTATATCAGCACTGTAGAATATGGAAAATAAAAAGGAAATTGTTTAAAAGTACATTTTTGAATGTCTATTTTACGTTAATAAATCAATACTTAACCTGCATAGTGTAATCTTTTTTACTTTAGTATGTATACATAAGATTATCCCCTCGTATTTTAAACCATACCACTTGAACGACAATTTTCTAAATGAAACATGCATTGTTATAAATTGAACAACAATGTCGCTTTGTAAATAACGCAATTTCAAAATATTACGTTAATTGCGCGTATTTTGTATCGAGCGTACCCATTTTGTCGTATCCTTAATTGGATTGTTTTCCTTTGGTAATGGAATCAAAGTAGTATACAATCAATTATTACTTTCAAACATGGAGGACCAAAATTAAATAACTTAAATAGGCTTCAGTTAAAGATTGAGAGTTTCTGCTGGTACAAATGTACAAATGTTATTCATTCGTATGTCAATAATTGAAAGTAGAGATTTCCAATATCGAACTACAGTTTGTTTGTTATCAACTTTTCTCAAAAACAATATCAAATTGAAATTCTGCTTTTGTATATTTTTTTCTACCATTCATGTCTTGTCATTTTATACATTTTCTACTTTATTTCCTTGTATTTCTACTTGACTTATGTTGTGGAATGTATGCCAAACCAAATCAAGGTCCTTTTGAACAACTGTTAAGATGGATGCATTATTGGGTAGTGCAAATTAATGTTTAATGGAGATTTGCAATTTCACGTTGGAAAACCTTCGTTGAAAAGAATATTTTGGCTTACTTTGATGGCTCTAAATTACATGTATCTTACGTAAGAAGATATGACCGTGATCTCCGTTGGTAAACTATAATTTCTTGGCTGAGACGCAGACACCTTAACCATTTAGTAGTTTACTTGCTTCAATTGTGTCAATATGTACAACTATACAGAAGTGAAGATGTGTTAACGAGACATTTAAATGCTGCATACCTTTTACTTTAATATTTGTAAGACATTTACAGTCGGATCTATAGGGAAGATAATATGATTGTTGTGTTTGAAACTCGACAAGCCCTTATAGTATCTATGAGTATAGAGACATGAATTAAAGTTGAAGCAGAAACGAAGGAAGAATAATAATTATTTTAATACGAGCAGAATCTTGTAATAAAATAACATCGTATGTAATAAAATATCTTTCCATAAGTAAAAATGCATTTAAAAAGAACCTTACAACATTTTTAATAAATTAAAAGGTTTTGATAAGACAAAGAACACACCACAGAATGCACCAGGCACTTGCACAAATTCTACAACGTAAGTAAAAAATACTAGTTTCTGCCACTTTTAGAATGCTGGTATTTATTATTTTATGAAAGGGTAACTCTAGACCTAATTTGTACATTTGACAAGTACAGGTTTAGACAGTTCAAACTTCATATTTATGCGCCAACGACCTGCTTGAAATTTCCGAAACTGGCAAACTGGTGACCTGCCATTCAGCATTAGTGACACCTAAATGTTGAGAAACATATTTGACATTTTTTGGTTCAGCATTTAGTATGATATGATGTACTGGAAGATGTTAAGGATTTTTTATATATTGCAATCGTATTAAATTAGAGTGTAACAAAAAATCAAAACGACAACTCTTTAGCTTGCACATATTCTTTAATGAAATACTGTACAAGGATAATATTACATACATATAGATTAGTTGTAAGCAATTACTAGTACCTCAGTAAGTTTCTTTTTGAGTACGAAACTGTGATTTTTTGATTTTTCTTTCTCGATATGTTTATTCGTTTGTATAATTTGAAAGGTGCGTAAAATATCTACAAGATAATATTGTATTCTGTTTTCTTCTTTTAACATTTTTCTCGAATTTTTATCTGTTAATTTCGTTTAAGTATGGATATGAAACTTCGGTAAATGAAATTATATGATTCACATATTTCATGTACTTGGTGATCGAAAATAAAATGTTTATTATGTTATGTTGCATGTACTCATGTCTATTATTATTAAAAATATCATAAAAATATTTCATTCTCTCCTTTCATGGATAAGAAATAATATTTTTTATGAATATCAAATTGTGACACTACTCAAATTTAGCATTTGATTCAAAGTTATTATAGTAATATAGATGAACGTTTAAACATTTTTAATAAGGGAAAGCTGAATCTTACAATTGTTGAAATTGATTTTCACAACCTATTTATTTTGCAGGAAATAAGCGTTTTGGGAACATCGAGAGGTAGACAAAGCAAATAAAACAGCACGTTACAAGATATTAACAACGATTCCTTGGACATAAAGGTATATCAATCTGCAAAAAGGTTTTACAACAAGTTCTGCAATAAGCGACCGTCCCTGTGTTTAGAAATATTTCATTGCAATATATGGAAAAAGTGGTGCTTCGAAATCATTATATCAGGAAAATTACATGAAAATTGCCGGCTCGGTTTGATTGTGATAAGCATCAACACTTTGAAAGATCGGTGATAGAAACAGAAGAGAACAGAACAGAACTTTTATTTCTTTGATTTGTATATAATACATCATCATACAGCATATAATTTCAAAGTAACAAATACATTTCAGTCATTTCAGTGCGATCAATCATTGCAATATTATATAAAATTATATTATAATGCTATATATAGTAATCAAACATATTATGTTATTAATGGGTTTTTCCCTGCCCCTTTATTGGAATGAGTGAAGTAAAAGAATTATTTGTAGTCTTATGAATTTAAATTGTGACAAATTTGTATTAGTGAAAATAATACCAAAAAAGTAAGACGAAACAGGTATATATCAATGGAGAATGTTGTATATACGATCATATACTCGGTTCCAAAAGAAAGTGTGCACTTTTTAATGTTGAATATTTAGAAAATTAGCGGACGTTTCTTTTGCAAATTTGGCATTGTTAGTACTTAGACCACAGCTGTTTTCTCTCGGCCAATCAGAATAGTTTAAAAGTGTTTGATATATCCCACACATCACAGTAAAGTGTTTGATATAACTATCATGTTTGTATTCAACTGAAAGAAAAAAACCGTTATGTGCACGCTTTATGCGGGGAAAATTTATATGTATATAGTAAAGTTCATAGTGTAATTCCCTTCTTAAAAATTAAGAGATAGCAATAGTCCTTTGACAAATTTATTTCGTCAGTTCATCATTTTACAAGAATAGTTACTGTACTTGTAAATAAGAAGAAACAAGCAATAATGAAATGAAATGCGTTTACCAATCTATTTAAATCTATATATGTATCTACATTTTACGACCGCTTTTGCGCTTTTATCATGCCCGGCTCACTCTTAATAGCAGACACTGTAGATGTACATTCATTTTCGGTTTGGGATGAGGGGATTCCACTGGTGAGCAGGGGGTGGAGTTTCCGAACGGTGACTGGACTGCGCTTGCAACGCTAAGGCAATGCTATGCTTTAAGGCTTCAGAGGAACGTTTTGTATATAAAGCATACAACAAAAACACGAATCTACATGTCAAGTAAAATATTTTCAACTTCAGCCGGACAACCAATCAATATCCTGAACCCTAGGGTTGTTTAAGCATTAAGGAAAACGTTAAATGAAAGTTACCTGCCCGTTTCTCCAAGAGCCCACTCTTGAGAAGCAGCCATCGCCCATGATTTCTGTCTAAGAGTATTTTTCGGTAAGCAGTTTTGCTTCTTGACTTCATATTCAAGCGCTGTGTACGGTGTAATGTCATTTAATCATTTAAATGAAGAATCAACAGGAATAACAACAAAATCTCTCAACTTGCAAAATTGTAATAATATCACATTCAGAAATGTTAAATTATTTCCAAATTAATCTTACTGCACCTTTGTGATGGAATGTGAAATCTATCATTCATAAGATTGTGTATACAGTAACTTATGAAAGAACATGAATTATGCCATTTTCTCGTGCTTTTTTTGCCTACAATAAGGCCAAATAGATTGAGTAAGAAATATTTGGATGTCCCTATATAATTGTCGGAGAAAAAAATCGTTTACGTATATTAAATCTTCACCTTAAACAGAGAAAACTACCTGTGGTCTAAGTCAGATAGATCGCTCGTACCAGTTGGATGTGAGATTTATCAACTCGCTTCGCTCGTTGATAAATCTCACATCCAACTGGTACTCATGATCTATCCTATACATAATACATCGATCCAATATAAACCTATCCCGTGCTGGCACGGAATTTTCGCTTTATATGACAATACATAATATAGCATGATTTGCTCGTGCAGTCCGAGGCGAAGAAACATGTCACAGAAAATGTGCATAGACATAATCCTTATACCCACTGCACAGGGGAAAATATATTTGATTTCACAGCGCTTGTCATTGAACATGCCTAGACTGAATAAAAATTAGCAAATTCAAGCATTAACGATGCTTGCTCATGTCGACAACGTCTCCAACGTCAGTAGAGCGTTCGGTTGTCGCAGAAACACAATATTTCGGTTGCGCAAGCGTTTCCAGCAAACAGGTTGGGTAGCAAATCACCATAGACCCGGTAGACCGAGGGTTACAAACCCTCGAACGGACAATTTCATTACGTTGACGCACCTTCGACGTCGTTTTCAAACAGCGACAAGTTCAGCAAGGCAGTATGGTATCAGCAAACAGACAGTGTTGCGCCGCCTCAGGCAAGCTTGGCAACCCATTCGGCCAAGGAGGCCCTATGTGGGACAAGTGCTTACAGCACGTCATCGGGCTTCTCGTTTGCAGTGGGCACAACGGCATTTCCGTTTGGGGCGACAGCAGTGGGCTCGGGTTCTATTCTCGGATGAGTCAAGGTTTAACATGACGGTCATCATGACGGTCGAATTCGAGTATTTAGAAGAAGAGTGATACTTGAGAGGGACCGATTTGGAGGTGGGAGTGTTATGGTATGTGATGCCATTATGGGCAAAAGGAAAATAAATCTCATTGTTGTGCAAGGCAACCTCGATGTTCAAGGTTACATTAACCAGATTCTGCAGCCTGAAACTGTTCCTTTCCTTCAAAGGCATGGGCTTGCAGTATTGTTGCATGATAATGCAAGGCCTCATGATGCAAGGTGAGAATTTCACATTTATCATTTCTTTCTTCAGGTTAGAAACATCTTACATGCTCTAAAACTATTATTAAAACATTATAAAGTGAAGCTTGCCCTTTCTGGAGAAGTAAACATTAATAAATTTTATTTGTTTCTGAGGCATAATGTGCCTTTAACGCAATGTCCCTGGAATATATCATGCGTATACTTTGTGATTTAGCAAATGCTTTATTTGTATGTAGTATTATATGAATAACGTGTTTTCTCAATACAGGTAGCAAAAGAGCTAGAACTGTTACTTCTTCACCAGTGATGCATAACATTTGACGCTTCAATTGAAATGTATGGTATAGCCATGAATGATATGCAAGTATATAATTGGTTTTATACAGTAACTTCCTGCTGAAAACTATTATTGATATATTAAAGCAGTTTGAAAATGTCGTATATTACTTGGTTCCTAGGTTTGATTGGATTTTTTGCATTACGAACAGTGACTGTTGATGGATACAGTAGAGGTAATAATTTCAGAAATATTTAATTATCATTTGGATTAAAATATATTCACTCGTATTAAACGTTCGTACAGGAGCAACAATGAGAGTCTTATATCCGGTATTTTCAATTTGTGTATCGGTGTTTTAAATAAAACGTTAGAATTTGAATGAGTCATTAGCTTTTTGTCCTGGCATAAGGGAAAATCGTAAAATATCTTATTACTGGTAACAATAATAAATATCAAGAATAAATCTGAAACATTTGTTTATTTATTTGCTTGGTACGGAAGTAATGTATGCATAAGTGAACGATCAGTATTTACGCATTTAACTTTCGATCAGCTAACATGCGAAGAAGTCTGTATGGAATAATTTTTCTTTAACGCCATTTTCGGCAAGGGAAGAGACTCTTCATCGGCGCCATTTCCTTACATGAAAGGGTATAAAGTTGACACATATAACAAGATTATGACCCATTTAACATAATTTGTGCTAGAGAAAAGTGTTTTTAAAGATTTGCATTGTAGGCAATCTGAAAACAAATCTACATGAATTGTAATATTTTGGGCACATTTATAAGAAACAAAACATGGAAAAGGATTTCCGGTTGCAGTCAATACATTTCTAAGATAAAAATATTTAACCAAAAGATGAGCAAAGTATATCTTTGAAGGAAGTTATCATTCAGGCAAAACAAAATTTAACAACTAACAAATTATGCATTCATGTATGCAATCATGCGATATATTTATTAAACAGTGTTTGAATTTATATATGTATGCTACATGTATTTTTTTCCCACAAATGTATTATTTTATGTGAAAAATTCGTGCTCAGCGTGATCTATTTAACTTGCTTCTCAAACTAAAAAAAAGTTTACTTTCATCATTCAGTTAACTCACAAATCTCATTTCACATATATATCTTCTTTTGTATTAATTTACAGAATGCGATTTTAATCAAACAATATTTACACCAGAGGGAACAACAGCATCTTTTCTATGCAACTTCACCGATATACCGTTTCTTTCCCGTTTCGGTGTTCGTATGGAAAAGACGTCAACTAAAGGATATTTTTTTCTTGTCAGTGTATACGGCGCACCTATTATACATATTTCGTATTATGATGAAGGTTGGAAAAACAGATCAAACATAAGTATTCCTTCTTACTCTGATGATCAATTAATTCTGAAAATAGATTTAAACAACGTCAGCATGGCGGACAATGGGACATACCGATTACGTGATCGTCGTGATTACGCCTGTTATATCCTTTATGTAATGCGTGAGTATTATCTGTTATATAAAGAAGATATATAAATAATTTCAAGTTTATTTTTCTTCAATCATATATTTAATTTTTTCATACAAGACTTTATAATCTAATGACGCCTCTTACTCTTTCTATAAATAAAAGAAAATTCCAAATTACAAATTAGTGTAACAGATAGGAAAATAAGGAATGAAAGAAAATTATTTAAATCTTCTTAGATCATTTGAAACAATTGAAAGTAAACATCACCACTAAACTCCATTCTTACCAACTTAAAGGAACAAGAACTGAGCCAAGTCATAGTCAAGAAGAACATGAACCAATATATGTGTTTGCACATCCGCAAGCTTCACTGATAAAGCGGCCGTTAACGAACGCAACTCTGGTCTGGTTATTAGATGGAAAATCTATCGAACAAACTGCAAGTTTTATACAACAAGATGGACTTATTTGGATACCAAGGATTAGAAGAGGTCTCAATGGAAGGAATGTTACCTACCGTGCTATACAAGGTGATGGAAGAATCACTGAAGTGAATACCACAATAAAAATTAGATGTATGACTTATGTCCAATCTCATTTTAAATAGCATGACGTATATTTTGCTTAAGTAAATTTTTAAAAAGAGCTTTCAATACTTAATACTACTAACCAAAAAAATACTCCATTTAAAATTAGCAGCAAAATATTTATTTTTATACATTTTGCACAAGTTTAGGATCGAAATAAAATGGCAACATTTCATACAGTGGTTGTCAGCTTACTGTGTTATATACAGTAGAATGCAAACTGATTAATATGCATCAATTTCTTTTCTGTTATGATCATCACTGTTAAAAACGCCCATCTTTGACGAACTCATATTTTTGTAATATGTTTCGATATATAATACAAATTAAAGAAAGATATGTATTGTAATGTTCGTACTGTGTGAATAATGAATTAATAGATAGACCGAGCCGTCCTTTAACACTTAAATTTGGAATAAAATAATTTCTGTTTTCTAAGCTGTTAATTTTTTTATGTTCATAGATGGACCAAGTAATCCTCTCATACTGGTGCCGAGAAGAACACACTACAATATGGTTAGTGGAGACACCATGCCTGATATAACATGTACATCTGAATGTTATCCACCATGCATCATATCCTGGGGAGAACATAGCAAAGACAACATTCTGAGTTTAGGAGACGTTACGACAGAAGATACAGGGGAATATACGTGCACAGCAAGAAGATTGGATGGGCGCAGTGTTGAGGAAAAGATCAGTGTTTTCGTGTCTGGTATAATTTCATTCAACAGTTATTATTTTCTTTAAATTTCTAGCAACATTAATGGGTTCGTGATTTATTGACAATTTTCTGTATTTGAGATAATGTTTCTTTTTAATGTTTCTAATTTTATCAATAGATATAGATATTCATAAAAGTTCTGATTTTAGGCATTGTATTTATGAATCCTGATATTAAACTTTTAGTATTATGCTTTATGCAGATAACTCAAATTTCATCATAGCGATTGCATGTTTGGCTAGTGTGCAAGCAGTTATGATTCTTGCGACTGGATTGTGTACATTTTTCATTTACAAGAGAAAAGAGTCGTCATGTTGTCATGTCCGTAAGTTTATTTTTATCATTATTAGTTGTTGTTGTTATTGTTGTTGTTTGTTGTTGTTGTTGGTGGTGGTGGTGGTGGTGGGTATATTTGTTTGTTTGTTTGCTTTAATATTGATTTCACTATTTCTATTTGTTTTATCACACCGTTTTATGCTAAGTTATTCCTTAATGTTTCTTACATTCAAGATAAGTAATTTTAAAATATACGTCAACTTCTGTCTAAACTCAGTTTTATGTTAAATCGTAACGTCACTTTATAGATGTTTATTGTTGTAAGAAACAAAAGAAAGCAGCCGCAATTTTCAGCACTGTGATAGTGTTATTATACAAAGTTGATATTTGAATAAAGGCGATTTCAATATCATACTTAGTCATTACCTAAGTCAGCGGTAGGGTGAATGTGATGTGTCGCAAAGTTCAATGTCTATGCGTTACAGACTCGACTATAATGAGATAATTGTGATTTCCACTTTCGGATTTCGATAAAATTGTTATTACTTTTTCGGACTATTGTTTTCTTATGCATAAAATGCAACATTTTCTCAACAATTAATCATTGAATAATTGTTTCTTAATATATCACTAACAATTCGAAGTTATTTATCAAGTTATTTAGCTTCAGAGCGCATTTTAAAGAATAAAACTGAAAGCAGAGACGTCACATTACAGTTATCTTCTGTGTAAGTTAATTTTAATTTATATGTGTGACGTTAACTTGCAAGTGCATGTTAGTAAACAAAATAAATCACAGATTTCAGTACATATTGTTTGTTATTGTAATAATCCTTCAAAATCATATTTATCTATATTTGACACTGACGATTATTGCTTGCATAAGAAAAACAAGATTTGTTTTCATTCTAAAACCTTCAATATTGTAAGACCTTTTAAAATATGTTCATGCATATTTTTTGTCATCATTGCACGTGATTTTGAGCTTATAAAGTATTTAAGTCCTACATAAAGGTTTTCATTCACGATTAGTAATATACTCTTTTAAACACCTGACTTAAACTAAATTCTCTGAAATTATTTTCCAGGTATATTTGTAGATACGAGACATAAACATTGGCACATTTATGTCAAAACACATGTATGTTCATTCTAGTTTATAATTTTTAGTCAAGGATCTGAAAATGCGGCCTATGAAGAGCTTAAACATGAAACAAGAAACAATGTTAACAATATGTACAGTGAGACTAATCTCTCTATAACAGGTATTCACGATCATTTGTTATAATGTTTAACTACTAAATACTTTTTATCTAAAATTCAAATAAATCATCGAAATCTGACTGAAATATTAGAATCACGTTCATGAAATTTGACATAAAAGCATCATCTAACGCTCAATAGGTTGATGATAGTTTGAAACATTTCTTTATAAATAGACTGAATGCAATCATTGAACGCGTTTGTTTATTTGTTTTGTTTAATGGTTTTATAAAAGTTTAACTGTCGACACGACTAATTGGTACGGAAATATTACGTTATAAGCGTTATATATTTCAGAGGATAGAGCTGTCGGTATGACATACGAGAATACGAGTATTTCAGAATAAACAAACACCAAAGATATGTCCATCCATCGTATTGTTTAAATTACATCTTATATGTTTTCAATTGTAGTATTACCAAAAGTATATAATTGTAGTTTCATAATAACATGTTATAATAATAATGTTTTAACAGTGTTAAAAAAATAACAATCGCAGGACTAACAGACAATTATTCAGACTGTTATTACAAAAAGACACTTAAATAGTATATATTTATTTATTTCCTCCAAGATCGAAGAGATATAATACATATACCATACTTCTTTTATAAAAGAGAAATTTTTCTATACATGTATAACAATGCATGCGAAAGTTGAATATAATATGTAGATAAATACGCTACTTCATATTCTGATTATTGTGTAATATTGTTCCTTGGAGATATGAATGCTGAAAGTAGGTCACTTAACTCGCATCTAATCATAGGCTTAACAAATTTTTAAGAAACGACTTGATATCTCTTGTACATTCACCTTATTGAAGTAGTCCAAAATTTTCTTTCAAGCCTACCAAAGAAGTGTTAGATCACATTATTATGTAAAAAAGTGACAAAGACCTAGTGTCAAAAATAGAGATATTATCACACGATATGTTTGATGTATTAGATCACCTGACTTTAATTGCGGTTATTGATAGATACATTTTATTACAGTATGAAAATGAACTGTTACTTTTACTTGAACATATTAACAAAGCCAATGTTGATTTGATGTACGACGATCTTGCTTATTTCAAAAATTTGTATTCCTAGATTATTGTATTGTTGCGAATTGTGTTTTAATCTAAGAAAGTTGACTATTTACGACTTGATAGGTTTAACATACTAGCTGCAAAACATTACAATGGTTATTTTGTTCTTAACACGAACGAACATGTGTCATAGTACATTAGGCCGGAAAAGTATTACATATGAAATAGAGCTTAGAAAAGACAATTATGTGAAATGTCCAACACTGTTTTAGCAAAACATGTGTTCAACATTAGATTATCAATATACCTATGTTGCGCAGAGAAAAAAAACAGCGATGGTTTGCCCCAGATATTGTGACTATCCTTAGAAAATATAATATCTCAATGTACTCAATAAAGTTTATAGAAACTGGTGTTTTTCCATCAAAAGAGACATGGATAATATTCTGCAGAACAAAACTAAATATTTTTGAAACAGAAAAAAATTGACCCTAAGAATGATCAAGGATGGTGCCTTTTTGGGCTTTCTTAAGGTGTTCTGCTTTTTCTCTATTTTGATAGATTTCGATTTTTACACACATAGGGAGATCATTTCTATGGGAATTCCAAATCAATCAACAAGGCTCAAATTAGCCAATTATGGATAAGCAAATGTAATAAACATTATTCATAATAAACATTATTTCAATGTGTCTCGATTTTGGAACACTGTGCTATGGTGTCATAAAACATGTTGAAGAATATACATTTTTCGTGAAGAATTGTTTAAAACTTTGTTTAATTTATTTGGCAAAGAGGTTAGTTCAGAAATATTATTAAGTGATAGCAACACTAAGTTTAAAAATCTTATAGGCAGACGTTATCATTACAAAACAAAAATGTTCATGAACATATTTTTAAGAATATGAATCGCATATGTGTACTATTGCATTAAAATGCAAGAAGTATACACATTTCGTAAAGAAAATGATTATGTTTTAACAGTACTGTGTTAAGTATACCTGCAAAATGTCATAATTATGTTACTAGGAAGGAAATAATAATCATGTATCATTGATAACTGTACCAGTATCTGAAATATATCATAACATATAAAATTGTTTAATGTGAATGTAAATACTTATGTACTCAAAACAATCTATGTCTATTCGATATATACTTTAAGTATATGCATGTTTTTTAATGTCTATGTTTATGCTATTTTCACTTTATATTGTCATGCTGCATTTGATTTGAACTTAACCAATATGATATGCATGTTATTATCATCCATGTCGCTTATTTATGCAAAATTTGTATACCTGTTAAATTGTTATTTTCACTGTATAACTTGTTTAATTATGTGAATCACTTAACTGTGGAAATACAGAGAATATTTAATAAGTTAAACTGAGTATGACTGTCACGTGAAAGATTATTTTTT
>NW_026866479.1:0-18520 GCF_026571515.1 Ruditapes philippinarum | reverse complement strand
CGGGGAAAATTTTCTTTCATGAGCAAACCTTTGCCTTTATAAGGGGGGGGGGGGGCCCAGTGGCCAGGGTTGGTTTCAGGTCGTTGGGACTTTTAAAAACCATTTGCTCCCTCTCCGTTTTGGGGGGTTCGAATCCCTGACAGGACTTTTGAATTTTTTTTCATTGTGAGGAAGCTATCAAGGGCTAGCTTACGAAAATCGATGGTTCACGCAGTTGTCCGTTCGTGCCTGAAATAATGCTGTGTCAGTGTGACGTAAAACCCAATCACACAAACAAACCCTGTCAGGGGAAGGAATCAAATTACACAGCAAGTCGAAAAAACGGTCTCTTTTCATTGTGAAATTTGAACCATAACAACAGTCCATTCCCAGCAGCAAGTCTTAAAAATATTTTTCCCTGAATAGAAGTAACCCTTCGAGGTGTCCACGAAGAAAAACAAAAAAGTCTTAGGACGGGCCCTTTTAAAGGGTTTTTCCCGGGCAACCCCAAAAAGGGAAAAAAGGGGGGGAAAGGGGGAAAATTAAAGTTAGAGCATTTTCCAGGTTTAAAACTTTAGTCTAAAAAACTTTTAGAAATGTCAAAAGCTTCGCCTTAAAAAACAAGGGGGTGCAGCAAGTTTTAAAATTTGAGCTGTCTTAAGTTCTCGGGAAAAGCCCAAAGTGCTTCCAAAAAAAATTTCCCAAATAATTGGGTGAAAGGCAAATTCAAAATATAGGCAAGCCCAAAAATATCTAGAAAGTCTTATTTTGGAAAGGGCCCTAAATTTTGTCAAAACCCAAAGACGGCATTGAATCCAGTCAGTTTAAAAGCTAACCCAAGAAAACGCAGAAAAACCCAATTTTGTGCACCCTTCTAATTTTTAAATAATTCAAATGGTAAGCGGGGTCCAACACTGCAGAAAGGTCTGTCTGCTGAAAAGTCAAAATTGGAAATATTAAATTCTTAAGAAAAAAATCACAAGTTTCTGGCCCCCGAAAATTTTAAATTTAGTTAACCGAACCTTGTTTTAATTTGCCCAAGTTTGGGGTCCGCCGGGGCTCCAGGGCCCCACTTTTTCTTTTTTTTTTCCTGGGTGTGTGGGGGTTTGCTTTTATTGAACAGTCTTTCCTTTTTGATCATATTTTTTTATATTTTATATAAATTGTTTTAAATCCTTTATGAAAACGGGAGTGCCCAAAGACCCACCGAAGACCTAAAATTTATGGAATTGTCAGGGGAAAAACATAAGGAAAGTTGGGGGTATCATGTTAAAATAATTTTGAAAAGGGACGGAAAAAGACGCCCATTAAAAAATTTATAGAATGCCTTTTCTGAGGGAAATTTTTGGAATTAACCGCCGGAAAATTTGTTTTCCAAAGTATGTTGACGACATTGTAATTTTCAAGTTTTTATAATAGATGTTTATAAAATTTTCAAAAAGAAACAGTAAAAATTTGATTGACATAATTTTTTATTTATGTTTAAAAATATACTTTTTTAAAAATTTTAAAATTTTTTTAGTTTTTAAAGTTTTACAGTTAAAAGCTATTGTGTTATTTACAAAAAAACAGGTGAAAAGATAGGGAAAAAATACTACACGTTGATTTAATGTTTAATGTTGGGCTTAATTTAAAAAACCCCAATATCCTTTTAACTTTTGTTTGGGACACGCTTAAAACAAGATTAAAAAAAAGGGGAAAATTGGGCCCCTTTGAACTGGGGAAAGGGAAAAAAAAAAAACCCCCTACAACGTTGTAAATAGAAAAAAAATATTATTAAATAAAAAGCCTTTAAATAAATTAGTATCAAACTATCTTTCATCTATTTAGCCGATGTGATAAATGTTGCTTTTGGGAAAACAACAAACATGTCTAGCGTTTACGAGGGGCTACGAGGGGATCGGGGGGGTGTGGAGGGCCAATTTAGATAAAACTTTGGTTCGGGTTTGGCTCCGTTTTCTATTTAAATAATGCCCTTTAAATTTCGGGGGGGTGGGGGGGTGGGACCTTGGAAAAAAATTTATCGCTGTTTTAGAGTAGTGTTATACAACCGAAATTGACTTTTTGCAGTGGGTTTAAATTTAAATTCCATTTTTTTTTTAACCCCTTTTTTAAATATTTTTTCCCTTTTTCCTCGGTCCCAATCTAAAATTAAAATTCTTTTCGATCAAAGATTTGGGTCTTTAAAATTCGTTGAATTTTGTAACTATATAAAAAAATTTTAAAAAAAAAGGGGCCCAAAAATTAAAGCTCTTTAAAAGTTTGCTTCTACTTTTGTCTGAAAAAATTTCTTTTAAAACCCTTACAGGTGACCCGAGTTTCGTTTTTGGGTTTTGATTTTTGGGGAACCGATTTGGGGAAACAAATAAAACCAGTGTGAGTCAAGAAAATTTTGGTCAGTTTGGGAGGACATTCATCCCGTTTAATTTTCACCGAAAATTTAAAGGGAAGCCCCATATGTTCAAGTGATGCTTTAGAAGACAAAACTCCCTTCATCTTTTTTGGAAGAAACAAGTTTTTGGTTTTTTGCAAGAAAGGGGGTTATATGTTTTTAATTTTTACATAGATTTTTGTTTTTTAAAAATGAAGTTTTTTTAAAAATTTCATTTCAAAAATTTCGACATAATTTAGAATAACATTTTAAAGATATTCATTTTTGGGTCTTTTTTCATTTAAACCCTTAAAATTTCCCAAAACTCAAGCTGGGGGCATTTTAAAAAACTTTCACCAATTTCAACACGTAAACCACTTTTGGAAGGGACTTTAACTGAATTATTTATCTTATTTTTTTTATTTCTAAATTTGGAAAAAACAAAATTTAAAAAATTTAACCCCTTTTTTAAAAGTTTATATAATTTTTTAAAAAGGGACAAATAACAAACATTAGGGCTGAAAAAGTATAAAACCGAATCCCCTTTTAAAAGGGGTTTTTTTTTTTTTTTATCGAAATAAGGGCCCGGAAAAGTAGGCTATAGGGAATTTAAAATGGCAAAACAAAAACTTTTGAAGCCGGGTTGTGTGGTTCTACCCAATTTTTTTAAAATATTTTTTTTTTTTTTCCCCTTTTTTTTTTTGGGGAATCATAAAGAAAAAAAACCCAAATATTTTTTTGGGGCCCCAATTTTCTTAAATTTATTAAATGTAATTTTAAAATTTTTTTTTTTTTTGGGAAAGGAAAAGGGATGAAATGCTCAGAAAATTTTTTATTAAATTTTATAAGCCCAAAACATCCAAAAACAAATGTTTTCCCTTTTCTTATCTTTAAAAAACCAAAGGGAGTCATTTTAATAAACGCAATAGAATTTTTTTCTTGTTTTTATTGTTTTAAATCTATTTAAATAAATAAACTTTTTAAAACTTTAACATTCTTATCTTTTTCAGGGGGGGGTTTTTCTTTAACGAACCTTCGAACCGTTTAAAAATTTTTTATGAAACCCCCATTATAAAAAAAAAAAACGTTTTAAAAATTTGAGTGAAAAATTTTTAACGTGATCGAAAAAATTTAAAAATCCCAGGGGTCATTTTTGGGTTTCCCCCTTTTGGTTTCCGTTGTTTTTTGATTTTGGGTACGCCCCTTTGGGTTTCTTTTTTTTTAAAAGGGTTTTTTTAACAAAAAAAACGTTTTGTGCATGGTTTTTTTTATATTTTTACTTTAAACTTTAAAAAACCCTTTTCAAAAAAATTAATGTTGATACAAAAAAGCAAAACCTATTGAAACTTTGAACAAAACAAAATCAAAAAAAAGGGAACAGGGGACGCAAACCCATAAAATGGGAACTCGATTTAAATTTGAAGTTTCTTTAAATTTTGAATTTTTTATGTTTTTTTTCTTTTTATTCTTTTTTCTCTTTTCATGTTATAAATGGAATATTTTTTTAATTTGCATTTCCTGTGTCATCCCGGAAATTTTTTATTAAAATTTTTTTTTTCTTTTGCACTCCCTCTGTATATTTTATAAATAGGGAAATATAGTATTTGGGCATTTCCTTTTTTGGGATAAACTTTGGGAATATAGAACATGCATGTGTCTGGGCATTTTAAAAGAAATCCCGGGAAAAGACCCCTTGGGAAGACATGAACGAAAGCGTCGGGAACCCAAGATAAATTTTTTGATCTTTTGTTAACAAAGTCAGATTAAGTAATTTTTTGGTAAATCTTTGAACATTACATCTGCAAATTTTTGTTTCGGTTTCACCCCAAAAAGGAAAAAAAATTTTAAAATAAAAACGGGAAACTCGGGGAAATTTAATTTGAAAAAAAAATCAAAAAATTTTTAAGTCCAGGCAACGCCCTATCCCAAGGGCGCAAAAAAAAATTTGGTGAGGGAAATTTCTCCCTTTAAAGGGGCCCAGCTTTTAAATGAATTTCCCGGGGCGAATGATTTCTTTTTAAAGGGCCGAAAAACTTTTCCTTTCTAAAAAGCTAGATCGAAAAAAGGGTTTAAAGGTTTTTTCGTGTTAATGCATCGCTTTTTACCGCGAACAATTTTAAAGGGAACCCTGGAGGGAAAAATTTTATAAAAAAAGGGACATGTATGTCATTTTAATCGAAAAAATTTTAAAAAATTGGTTTTTTTTCCCCAGTTTTTGCCGGGGGACAGTTACCTTTTTTCCCCACAAAATGGGAAAATTAAATTTTCACAAAATATTCAATCTTTTAGCGTATTTCATTGATCACTTATGTCATGTAGTTAAAACTCTTTCCAAACTTTCCCGGTTTTATGGAAATTTCAAAGAAATAACACACACAATTTTTTATATGTATCTATTTTTTCCCTTTTCCCAAAAATTTAAATTTAAAACTGCACTTTTTATTTCACAATTATTAAAATTTCCAAAACATTTTTGTCCGATTTCTTGCAAATTTTATATTGAATATTTTTCTTTTCATTCTGAAAGCATTTAAAAAATTTTGATTTTTCGATAGTTTATAAGGGCATAAATTTTATTTTGTGTTTATATTTTATGTGTTAAATATGGGTTTTGGGATGTTGTGTTTTACTATTTTTTTAAAATTTTCCCGCTTTCTTATTTTTGAGTTTTACATAATTTTCAAGACTGTTTATCTCTGAATCTTATTTTAAAAATTTTAAAAAACCCCCTTTTCCCTAACAGGAAATTTTCCTACATGTTCAAAAACAGTTTTTTGTATTTTTGTTTTTTAACAACACCGTTTTTATTAAATGATGAACCCTTTTTCATTCATTGTTATTTTTTTATTTTTTTTCTTTTTAATTTTTTTCATTTAAAAGTTATTTTTTTTTTTAAATTTTAAACATGTTATGTTTTCCATCCTATCTTTTTCAATTTATGAAACTAAATTTTTTCATGGAAAAAGTGATTTTTAACATTTTGATAAATCATTTTTTTAAACCCCTAGTTGTAACTAAAATATTTTTTAAATGGAAAAGTTACTTTTTTCTTTTTTATTTTATTTCAAGGATTAAAAAAAACCAATGTAGTAAAATTAAATTCAGATATTTGGGCCCTTTCTTTCACAAAAAATCCTTTTTTGTTACTTGGGGGAAAGGATGGCGAGCCCAAAGGGAATTTTTTCAAAAAGGTTTTAAAAATTTTCTGAAAAAATTACAAAATTATTTATAGCTACTGGACAAAAAAAAACCCCCTTAAATTTTATAGCGGGAAAAAGACTTTCTATTTTTACAAAAAAACAGAAGGTTTTTTTTTACCATTTTGAAAATATTTGGATAAAGTTTTTAATTTCACCCCGTTTAAATTTTTCTTTTAAAAAATATTTATTAATTTTATTAATATATTTTTTTTTGCGTTGTTGGGTTTTTGTTGTTGGGTAATAGTTCCAACCAAAATTGTTTTACTCGGGAAACCTTTAGGAACCTTTTTTTATAAAATATGGGAACCACAAAGTCAGGGTTGCTTTTCAATTGAATAACCCCTTTGGGATAATTTTGGATTTTTTTGTTTCAGGTGTTTTTGGAATTAAATTTAATTTTCTTAAATTTTAAATTTTTATTAAAAAAAAATTTTAAAAAGGATTTAAAAGAAAAAAAATTTTCAGTTAAAAAAATAAAAATTTTAAAAATAATCTTAATTTCCCATTTCCCATTTCCCAAAATTTTTTTGATGAACGGGAAAACGGGGCTAAATCTACTTTTAAAGTTTTTAGATTTTTTTAATTTTTACATTTCGTTTAAAAGTTTCTTAATTTTAAAAAAACCCTTTTGACAAAAATTTGATTAAACATCTTTTTACACCATTCCAAAAAAAAAAAGAAAATCTAACGAAAAATAAAAAACAAATGCGGGAAAAAAGTTTTTTTTCACGACGGGCAACCCTGTACCGTTTTGATCGATCTTTTTTGTTTTAAAAATTATAAAAATCGGTGTCGTTAAAAACTTTTATTTATCTCTAATTAGAGGTTTTTTTTCCGTCAAAAGGGTTTTTTTTTTTTTGTTTTTTTTTTTTTTTTTTTTGGTTTTTTTTCTTAGATTGTTAGTTTTTCCTTTTTAGTGGTTTTGGGGCGGCATTTTGTTTTGTTTTTATGTTTGTTTTTTTTTTTTATTTTTTCCCGTTTTTTTTCATTTTAAGGGAAATTCCCCCCCCCTGTATTTAATTTTTTTTATTAATTAATAACCATAAATGCATGGGATTTTTTTTTCTCTTTTTCTAGCCTCAAAAAAAAAATCTTTCATGGAAAAAATACTGAAATACATCATGGAAATTTTTTTCAAAATGGGCATTGTTGGAAGGGTTGGGGTTGGTAAAGTTATTTTTAACTTTGGGAGCCCGGACCATTTGGGACTTTCCCTATCTTTTTTGTGAATATTTTTTGTTGTTTTTTAATCAATGTAACCTTTTCAGTATTTATTTAAAATAGATGCCCAAAATTTAAAAATTTTTTTTAAAATAATCTATTACATTGGGAAATTTTCCCTTTTTATGTATTATAGTCAAAAATTATTTCGCTTTTTGTTTTTAAAATAACATAGCCCATGATTAAAAGCTTTGTTTTTTCCAATTTTTGAATTTTATTTTCGAGTTTGCGACCCAAAATTTTATTTTTTAAGGGGGTCAATATCTAAATTTTAAAAGGGTTTTTAAAATTTTCCAAAAAAAGTGCCAGATTTTCAAAGAGGGGTTTCGTTAAATAATTCAAAAAAAATTAATTTTTTAATCATTTGAAAAGCAAATAAAATTCCCGCAACGGGGAAAGACTTATTTAAAAACGATTTTCTCTAATAATTAACTAAACAAAATCTTTTTTAAATTTAAAAAAGAGGTTTTACTCACCCCAAAATGTATCATACAGTACATAGGAAATATGTTTTTGATTTAATTATTTAAAGGTCACAATTTCCCTTTTTTTAAAAGTGTTAAAAAATGTTTTTCCCCAAAAAAGAAATTTTTTTTACAATTATTTAAAATTTCATCCCCCCATTTCCCTTTTTTTCTTATTTTTCTGTTTTAAAATCATATTTTCGGTATGTTTCCCTTTTATGGGGTGGTCCCAAAAGGGACCCGGGGCGTGTAACCCCTAGCATGTTTAGTATTTATATTGGGGAAAAAGTATCACCCAAAATTTTAAAAACCCTTTTTTAAAACCCAATTGACTTTGGAAAATTTTTACTTTAAAAATTTACACCCTTTGGATGGGCATAATGCCATTTTAATTTTTACTTTAACGGGGGATTTTCCCAAATCTTTATTTAAAAAAAAATTTGGAAAATTTAATGGGAAATTTAAATGAAAGCTTAAATATAAAGCATTTGATTTTTTTTACTTTTTTTCTTAAAGTAACTTTCCTAAAAAAGGGCAGAACGCCCTATATATGTATAGATTTTTGTTTTTAAACAATTTAAAAAAGGGAAAGACGCCTTTTCCTCCATTTTTTAGTTCCCCATTAATTTTCGGTTTTTAATTTTTTTATCATTTTGTAAAAACGGGACCCCAAAAGTTTTGAAAAATAGATATATCTCAAAATGCCCTAGATTCCCACCCCCCCCTTGATTTTTTCCCCCTATGTTTTAAATTAAAGGGCACAGAAAACTTTTTAGGGCAAAAAAAGGAAATTTAGGGAAAAACAATATTACTGTTTTACATTTCATGTATCGGCCCAAATTTTTTTTTAGCAAAAAATTCTAGCGTTTAAATTTAAAGGGTTTAAAAAAATAATAAAACCCAATTTTTTTTTAATTTCCCAACTGAAAGTTATTCATAAAAAGTTTTTATTTATTTTTTTTTATCGGGAAATTTTTATCAAAAGGGTTTTAAACTTTTTCTGCTTTTAGTTTACATTTTAATGAATGGAAAATTCCCAAGGTTGGGCGTGGTGAAGACTCAAGGACCATTCAAAGGGTCAATGACCTTGGGAGTTAATCGGTCATTGAATCTTTTATAGGAAAATTAATAATGGAGTAATGTGAAAATATTATAAATAAAATTAAAACCAAATTAAGACATTTTATTTTTGATTAAAATTTTCTTTTTAAATCGTTTATATAACATTTGAAAGCTTTAGGGTGTCAGGAAATCGTGGGGCAGACAAGGGGGTTTTTATAGTAATAAAGGATTTGTGGCAACTATATACAATCACATTGCGTTTGAAAATTTAAAAATTCCATCTAATATATATTTTTGAGGTTTCATTAAAAAAACTCTTAACGGGTGGACGTGAACTTCTTTCATCCGATAAAGGATAATTTCAAGTTTGTAGACCAGCATTTATTCATAATATTTACACAAATATCGGATTATTTGCTGTTCTTGAATTATAAGTGTCCGGAACATAGTTTTAAGGAAATTGAAAATAAAAGTAAAAACGTTTTCTGTTAATTTCCAATCCACCAGATAACAAAACAGGTTCTTTTAATTCTGAAATAAACCGTCTGCAAAACATCAAATTGGAAATACGTTTTCTTAACTAAACACATTACAAAACATCAAATTGGAAATGACGAAATTTAAAGTACATCAAGTCTTTATACTTTTAATCATGATTCTTACATCATGTACATTAGTTATTAGTTTTACATATATAAGTAAGGATAGTGTTAAAACAATGTTTTAAAAGAGAATGTCGGGGCGAAATTGATAAAATAGTCATATTCCACAGATTAGCGTTATCCGACTGTGTTAAGGAAAATGGAATTCGACCAAATTGTAAAGCTTTAAGCTTCATAAAAATTTCAAGAAATGTAACTTGTATTCTTCTGATGGTACTGAAAGTGATAGAGTGAAAGGAAATTGTATAGAGGTTCGATATGATGATATAAGTGTTAGAAATGTACACCCTAAAATACATATTATTAATATTAAATAAACACACATACAAAGAAACAGAGCAACGAAGATTTTAGGTTTTACAATTTCTAACATTTTCCAAATTTTAATTTTAAATTCTATATACTATTGTTTCATCTAGGTTAAAACGGTTTTGGCATCCGTTTGCCTTTTGTGTATTAAAAATAATCGTGAAAGAGTAAAGTTTCATGATGCTCACATATCTTTATGCAAATACACAGTACTGGCTATGGATAAATAAAGTTATATATGTAAATATTCTGGCACGTTCAAAGTTGGGGAAGGGTGTGGTTATATTTCATTTTTTTACTGGACCGTATCTTAGAAGTAACCAATTTTGTTGACATCAAAGTCAGTTTCAAAATCTGTCAAAAATGTGATCCTCGGAAGCATTAAAAACAGCAAAATTGCATGATACATAGAAATTTCAGACTCGGTTTGAATTAATTGAGTCTGTACATGAAATATAATAAAAAAGTGCAACATCCCTGACGCCGCATAGCACCGGTTTGATCGGTCGTCAATTCTTAACACTAAACGTGCTAGACACGACGATCTTGAAGGGCCAGAAAAATATCACAGCACTAAAGAAAAGTACGGGGCAACATTTAACGGCTGCCGCACAGCACTTGAAACCCATTGTCAAGGCTGATTGGTGTTTTTCTTTTTTATATCTAACAGAAACCCTTTTCCCCGAGTGTGACCCGAAAGGGGCATGTGCCGTAAACAAACAGTATGAAATAATAGGTAAATAAATGTACGAACTACAAAAGTTATAGTCGAAATCTTTTTGTCGGGCATACTCATTGCAAAAAGACCTAAATAAAACCCTTAAAAATTATAATTATTATTTATTCACTATACTTTATACGTCTAAACAAATAACGGTAAATCTATGCCAGGTTTTTGGTTCAATTAGTTTGTCATTACTTATCCCATAGAAATTTTCCAGCTTTAAAAAACAAAAACAAAAAACAAAAACAAAAAACAAAAAAACACACACAAAAACATGTTGTCAGATTGTAGTGTACAAAAAGCTTAATCTAAAGTTGGCGAACAAATCATTTAAAGATTCATTTCTATTTACTTCACGTCCTTCTGTTCAATATCCATTTGCTGTTATCCTAATATATGTATATATAGGCTGTTTATTTTTAAAATATCGTTTCAGCAATGACACTTGACCATTCAAAATTTAACGTATCATTGAATTAAGTAACAAAATGTATATCGAATTTCTTTTACCATCCATAACAGTATAAGTTTGAACTGGAAATGTCGCAGTATTTTGATTTTTTTCCTGACTTTTTTTAGAATGTCCAATCACAGATGATCTTAAATATGGCATTGTTACCGGAAACCTATTGCAAGTTGGCAGTCGTTTACAGTATAAATGTAAACTCGAAAATAAATGGAATAGAATGCCTTCCTAATTGACTTTGGAAAAGTACCATTGACACGTGTACATGTATGTTAAACCTAAGTAATAATAGGATGAACTATCAATTATAAAAAATCGAACTATGAATGTCTATTCAAATGATCAATTCGTAATAATTTTAGATGACAAAGTTAAACATTGTACAAAACTTTTGCGTTCATATCATTAGAAGATAATATGTCAGTATGATTCTGTTTTTAAGCGTTCCATATCATCGGAAACAATCTCTACAGGAATAAATTTAAAATCCTGAGTGGTGCAATTAATGTGTAGCGACATTGTTAAAAACGGATCGGAGAAATTGTTGATTTCCACACTTTTCCCGGGACTTAATTCATTTATACTAAATATTAATTCGTAATTACGAAATATTTATTTGTACTTACGAAATATTAATTCAGTATTACGAAATATTAATTTGTACTTACGAAATATTAATAATTCGTTTTTACGAAATAATAATTCGTTTTTACCAAATATTTATTCGCTTTTACGAAATAATAAATCGTTTTTACGAAATAATAATTAGTTTTTACGAAAGAATATGAGCCGCGTCACGACAAAACCAACATATTGGGTTTGCATCCGCGCAGTCTGATTAGGATCCATGCTGTTTGCTTACAACTCTGTAACAAGTAGAAAAACTGATAGCAAACAATATGGATCCTGAACAGACTGCGCGGATGCGCAGGCTGGTCTGGATCTATGCTGGTCGCAAACCCCATTTATTTTTGGTTTTTGGGCCCGGGGGCCCACGGCTTTTTATTTTTTTTTTTAAAAATTTACAAAAATTTTAAATTTTGGGTTTTAAACAAAAATTATTAACTCTTTTTTTTTAAAAACTTTTTTTTGGTTTCTAGTAAAATTTTACACATTTCACGTTTACTTTCATTCAAGAATGATAAAAAGAAAGAAAAAATCTTTACTTAAAAAATTGGGCCTGACAAAGATTTTTGAAATTAAGGTTATTTTGAGCTTGGCATAAAAACCTTCTAACCCCAAAATTTCCAAAAGGGGTCATTTCGAAGCCTGGATCAACACTGCCACCAAATATAACGATACTAACATGTATAAGCCTAATGGTCCTCATGTTATTATATTTGAGTGAACAGGGTTTTTAATTGAGAAGTCATTCTCAATCCAAAACATCCCCTTTCTACCCTTTTTCGAAAATATATTCCTAACAGCTGGCAAAAATCAAAATGTTTGAATTTCTGAGACAATAAACCTTTGTCTGGCATGTTTCTTTAAAAAGACAAACGACTTTAGTATTACTTTCTTTTAACATACACATTAGTAAAACTTAAAGGGGATGTCTTCCAGACTTTCACTTAAAATATGTTTCCTAAAAATTTATGTATTTTTGCACCATGCGATCATGAAAACACTAAATATAAAGATAGTAAATGCCAGGTGTTTTTACCCGACAAAAAAAAAAAGGCTTAGGGGGGGCATTTGTAATTCCTTTTTGGGGCGCAGCCCCACATTTGTTTTTTTTAAACATTTCTTCTTTTCAAAAATTTTTGCCTCAATTTTTCTTTTAAATAAGGTTTTAAAAAAATAAATCGGGACAAGGAAGGCCCATAAACAATGTAAAAACTTTTAAGGGGTCTCCTTCACGTTTTTGGAGGGGAGTGTCCCCAGTTTTTTTTTTCAGATACGTTAAATCTTTTTTCCTATTTTTTTCACGAAAAAAGTTTCAAATTCGTGTGGATTGATTTAAAAATTTCCCAAATTTAAATTTTTAAATGTATTGATTTTTGGATTTTTATGATTTAAATTATTATTTTTTTTTTAAAAAGGAGATTACTTTACGCTTTTTTTTTGCAAAAGGGGGAGTTTAACAATTTACTCCATTCATATTTTGCATGTACATTTTTAAAATTAATGTTATGTAATTTAGTTTAACACCAAGGAACCAACAGTTGAAATGATAGGTGTTTACACATATAGCCATAACGTATATCTGATTCTTTTGCTTTTAATTTTAAAGGATTTGCCCTGATATCAACGACTCTGTTTTTATCAGTGCTCCAAACGTATTTTCCTATATAAATGGTCTGAATTATAAGACTCCCTGTCATATGTGACAAGCAACCGTAATTGTCTGGTCCCAATACATTGCTTTGTCTGATTTAAACGACTTTCACACCTTTTAATTATCCGTTAATCAGATAAATAATACCTGTTTTAACACCCAGGGGGACAAAATAATTAAGTGCAATTATAATCCAGTAGCAGGACGCTTCAAACAAACAAACTCTAAACACATATGCCTGATTTACACGGATTACAGGTATCAAGTGACGTAGCGTCTACTCCCTGCTGCCAAATATGGTCAGCATGATGCAATCGATGTGTGTTAACAAATTGAGGTCACAGGTGTAATGAACATAATGACCTGAGTAAACTGGATTAAGACTTGTGTTTTAAAAATTAACGTATGCCAACGGAAGATTTATTTTAGCTGTATTTTTTTTAATTTTTCTTTCAATGGCTGCATGAATAATGCGGAAAAATGTTGATACATGTACCTGACTAGAAAAACATTTTGATATGGATATGTTTTTAAAAGTATGATAGGCTATTTATTTTAAAGATTTAATTGCATCAAATTCAAGTTTATTTTGGACCATAATGATTCAATATAGATCTTATTAATACAAAAAATTAAATTAAATATTGTATGATATAAATGCGATTACATTTGCTTTACAGTGATTCTTTTTTTATTTACATCAAATATTAAACATTGTTAAAAGTGCCTATGTTTATTTGCAATTGGTTATATATTATTATTTCACACAGTTATATCTTTGTTGAGTCACAATGGTATAAAGACAGGTAGATGATATTTAAATTTTAATTTTCTATGAGACTGTATGAAGAGACTCCCTGTCATATGTGACCTTTTTCTGAAGGTCCCTTGGAAAGTCACATATGACAGTCTCGACTGTAACTTTGAATATAAGACTTGACCTTCGAAAGCGTACTGCAATTAATAATAAAAAGGTTTAAATTACTTAGTTTTCTACAATCTAAAAATCAGGACCTACTAGTATTTTGTTAAAGATTTTGAAAAGCAGATTGGCAATAGTATATAAAACTTTCTCTTTGTCTTTTGGTTTTATGAATACATTTCAATACCCGATAATTGGCAACAGCAAACAAAACGAATGTTAAATTATATTGCGTTGCTCTTTGTATTTTCATAGCGGACAAACTAAAGACTTTGATTTGTGTTTGCGAAGACTGAAGACAGTATGGTGATTTTGAGGCAAGTGTACGGACAGATTTAAGAAATTCAAACGTCCTGGCGGGAAAATATGCACGACATGTTCAAGTGATGCTAAGGAGAAAAGATCACCTTAACCGTTGCGAAGTAGAGGTGTTTAGATTTGCTAGATAGTTTTCTCAACTTGTCTACATAAATATGTATTTCATAACATAGATTGAATTGTATAATTGTGTTGCGATTTGTGTAAAAATGATTAATATTTAAAAAAAAAAAACCTTCAGTTGAATTTTCAAAAACAAATGTGCTCATGTATCTTGAGATTTTGTAAGTATGTTCTTAATAAATGAAACATGATATGTCTTACAGCTCGGAAACGCAGGGCGCAGATAAATGTTTGAACATTTTCTCTATTATTTTATGTTATTGAATATGAATTAATACTTAATAATTCATTGCACTGTACATTTACAGAAACGCAATATATATAGATTAAAAGTTCAACACAAAAAATAATGTGACGAGAACGTATCTATATGAAGCAATGTCAACCGTTCATTACAAAAGGATACATCAAGAATCAGTCAATTATTTAATTCGTTATTCTTTCTTCTTAAATTCATATATTGTATATAGCTTGAGCACATGATATTAAAAGATAAAGTATGAGCATGTCAAAAATAATACTACCATAGTTTGTCTTTTTTTTTAAATAAAAAAAACAACCTTTGTTATAAGTCCCAAACTTAGTAATTTTCATCTGTTTTCGGAATCAATTTAATTCCTTTATGTTATGTTGTAAGTTGTTGACGTTAATTCTAAATACGAACATACTTAATGAAACCGAGTTTTAAATACCGTTTCGTCATTTTCTGTCACCGTTTAAAGTGTCTAAAGATCCTGTATGTTATCATTAAGAATGTAACAACACTTAATAGAAATTTTATATATTAATAATACTTTTATGTATAGTTACAATTATTCTCTTAAAACAATTTCCAAACATCCAAGACTATGTTAGATATTACTGCAAATGATTCTGCGCATAATAAGTAATCATTAAAATATATGCATTCATTTCTTATTAAAACATTTGGATTCGACATTATCGAAAATAAGTTTCTAATACCCCCCACCCCCCTGTTATTTACACGAAAGGTAAATTAGATAATACCATTACAGATAATGTTTTGGAACTTACAAAATTGACAATTTTTCATTTTAGCATCACTTTTCTTTTTATGATATAAAACACTAAAAAATCGACAGGATCTTTAAAATAAACACATTTATTAATTGTAAGCCTACCGGACTCGAAAATCAATGGCATTATAGATCAAGGCTTGCCTGCACATATTTTCATGTTGTTACGAGCCAGGCGTAACGAGAAAGAAAAGCCAGCAACAAACTTGTAACAATAACAAATTTATTACAGAAAAATTATTAAAGAAAAATAAAATAACAAATTATGTTTACAAATACCTGAAGTCCAAATAAAAATTACAAATGTCTAGTCTGATCCTGGAATGATCCTTTTTCAATAGCACAGTTAAATCCAAGTTAAATCCAAGAACACTTTAGAATAAATTCCCACAATAAAATCCACAAGAATAATTAATAATCCAAGCTCCAATAAATCACTTAATTTCCAAATTGAATAATACTCCAAATATTGATGACTTAAAAAGATCACTGATGACTAAAAAGGTAACTGATGACTTAAAGATAAGATTAATGAAAAATGTCTCCTTATATATATTAACTAAGAAGTTTCCAGAAAGGTCTATTATGTTCTCAAGTAATCATAATCTAGCAACTTCAACAATAAAGATCATTCCAGAAGTTTCTATCTAAATATAATGCATGAGTTTTCTACAACAGTTAAGAACCTTCTAGTACATACATGTAGTTTATGTTCTAAAAATAGAACAATGATAATATTGGAAATACCAACTGGTCAGATATAAATTATATACATGTAATATGTTGCATACATAACAATGTTGATATTGAAACCGATACACATTCTTTTTTGTCTTAGCTTATTGAAGTTCATTGATTTTACGCCTGTGTTTTTTTAATAAAACGGAGTAAATTCATTGTCGAAGTTATTAAAGTATTTTACCAACTATGTTCTCCTATTTACTGAATTTTATCTCCTACTGCCATTGTAATTGGCTGTAATGTACAATATAAATTATTCATCAATATATCGGGTCAGGCAAAGAAAAAGTAGGAGGAAAGAATGATTATTTATGTATACAAACGTTACTTTAATTTTATTTAAGTGCTGTTCTTCTTAAGCAAATTAACATAGAAATAGTTTTGCTTGTTTATTGATTTTTGTTCTGAAAGACAGCTAGATAAGAGTGCTGATATGTCACAAGGGAGATAAACAAAATCTATATCAGTGCTTATATCATGCACACAATTAATCAATAATAATGCAGAGTGGTTAGGCCTACTCTCTCCGAACCAATGCACCCTCACCCTCTCAATATATTTCAAATTTGAAAGCTATCCAGCTAACTTACGTAAGATCGGTGGTTCAATTCAGATTTTAACTTGTGTTTAAACTTGCAGATTGGGTCTAAATGCACTCTTGTTCTTTGAATAACTAAGGAGCAATTCGGGTCTTCCTCCGACAAGAAAGCTGGACAGTCGCTTAAAATCTCAATATCATCAATATTCCTTTAACCCGCCCAAAATATGTAATGTGATACCTTTGTAAATAAAGACAATATTATGTGGGTACAAAATAGAAAATTAGAAGTTGAGGTCGTTGCTAAGTGTCTGTTAGTTTAGGGCTTCCTACACAATCGAACTAAAACAAATTATGTATAAACAAAAAACTGTTTGATCTGCAGTATCAATATTTCATTGCTTGATTACTTTAAATCAAAACAAAAATTCATGATTAAATACTGTTTTTTTTGTGTGTGTCTTGAAAATACACGGGTCTTATATATGAGCTCAGATAACAAAATTAAAATAAATCAACAAAAATACAATAAGCCATAATCTAGAAAAGTAGTCTGTATAACAAGGTTTCAATAACATTGTTACTGCAAAACTTAGAGCAACCGAAACGCCTAACTATAATAACTAATTATCTGTCAATGAACATAGCAACATTTTGTTCAATTAAAGGCAAATAACTCGAAAACGAGGACGGTAAACTGTTTAGTTGTTACAAGTTACATTATTAAAAAGTAGACTTCACAAAATAGTGACAATGATCTTCAAGATGTAAATTCATTCTCCTTAAATCCCTAACATCGATACGCTGGCTAGATCTGTCATTGAGCATGCTCAATATGTACATACATGTATATATTTATAAACTTGCCAATAACTGATACATCTGCATAAACTAGCTTCATTATTTGGTCAATTGTTTCAAAATCAAAGTTTAAATAAATTCTAAACTTCAGTTTTCATTCTGCTATGAGCTTATGGTTACGTCTACTATACACCCTTATTAAGTTACCTAACAGTACTCAAAATGTATGTTTTGTTAAAATACATAACCTTTAGGCATTTTAAGAGAATGAATTTACACTATTAAAATAAATGCATTCATTTTTATTGCAAACAATCTGGCTAAGATGATCGAAAACCAATTTCTAATTATTTCTCTTTATTTACACGAAATGTTAAGTTCGGTTATATTTTTACACATTATTCCTTTTCAAACTTACAATATCAATATATCTTCATTTGAGCATCAGAATTATGATAC
This sequence comes from Ruditapes philippinarum, assembly GCF_026571515.1. Classification (NCBI taxonomy): domain Eukaryota; kingdom Metazoa; phylum Mollusca; class Bivalvia; order Venerida; family Veneridae; genus Ruditapes; species Ruditapes philippinarum. Next base: position 845 of record NW_026866479.1, on the reverse strand, counting down.
TAAAGAATCATAAACAAATGCGTTATAAGGTGTTTAATTAACAACCATATCTCTTGTTTCAAAGATATCTGATTCCGATATAAAAATTAAAGCACAATAATGACAATGTTTAATGGTTTTTCCCACAAAATATCAAGTGTTTAATCATCTATTAAGTAAACAACTAAAACAGCTACGATGAATGAATGTTATCAAAATTATCGATTGCAGTAAGGTCTTGTGGTTTGTTAAAATTTGTAATTGGCCTAAAGTACATGATTGGCTCATTTCACTTTTCAACGTATAAAAGTAAACAATGGATAATGGAAGTACAAATGTTGCTGCAATGAAGCCATTGAAAAGCTCAAACGCAAAAAAAAGCGCTCATTAAATATACCTTAGAAAAAAATCAAGCCTATATACAGGTCATGTTCTACTTATATGAAGTACCTTGTACATTATTCCAGATGTTTTTTAAATCATTTCTTGAAAAATTATACTTATCTTATGTTCTGTCCATAAGAGAGTGGCCAAATATCAAATTAAAAAAAAATCTTTCACTGATGCCTACCTGGTAATGAAAATAATTTCAATACAAACAAGAGTGGAATAAGAATCCCCCAAAAAAGCCCAACGCGGCATAATTGAAAATGTTGCAGGCTCGGTTTGATTGAGCCTGGTCATGGACGGTACTGTCAAGTGCATACTACAGTCCACGCCCCCTAGCACCGGCTTAAGCAGAATTCAACATTTAACATCAACTGGTAAATTTTAGAATTTTGAAACATCCGCAGATGTGTTCATATGGCGGTTATCTTGGAACCTTCAATGTGACACGCTAGTGCCATTCCATGAAAAAAGTGCGA